>NC_056437.1:8662134-8807134 GCF_018296145.1 Oncorhynchus tshawytscha
TCATCCGTTCCCTGTCTCCTCCTGCAAGAAAGGAAGAGCAGAATGAAGGAAAAACAAAGTGTGAGTAAAACATGAAGACTTGATGAGGACCGAAGAGGTCAAAATGTCTCCATGGAAACCACATGGAACAGTGGAGGCTGCTGAGGGGAGGACGGCTCACAATAACGGCTGAAACAGAGCGAATGGAATGGCATCAAACACCTGGAAACCATGTGTTTTGTTTATTTTTACCATTCCACTAGACCATCCTCCCGAATTAAAGTGCCACCAACCTCCTTTGACATGGACGCATAGAATGCATAGTTTCTTTTCTTATCATTCGAAAACATTAAATGGTAGGGTATGATAATAACAGTTATCATCTGCTGTAACATTACTAACATAATAAGAACACAATAAATTGTCAAAACCACAGTAAATGACTTATTCAATAATAACAGTGTCAGCCTAACAGATGCTTGTCGGAAGTGGGTCTGTGTCTGTGGTGTTATAATGGTCTGTAATTACAGTGTGACTTAGAGGGGGTCATTGACGCCCCAAGGGCTGACAAAATCAAGGTGCGGACAGACACAAACATCAAGGGCTTTCACAGTCTCAGAGAGTGTGTGTGTGTGTGTGTGTGTGTGTGTGTGTGTGTGTGTGTGTGTGTGTGTGTGTGTGTGTGTGTGTGTGTGTGTGTGTGTGTGTGTGTGTGTGTGTGTGTGTGTGTGTGTGTTTGTAACATCAAGGGCTCTCAGCCTCACACATCAGGAGTATGCCTTCCAGACAGACCAGATGTACAACCTTAGAGACATTTCACCTCTATGGCCTGATAATCACACCAACTGTCTATGGCCTGATTATCACACCAACACTGTCTATGGGCTGATCACACCAACATTGTCTATGGCCTGATCACACCAACACTGTCTATGGCCTGATTATCACACCAACACTGTCTATGGCCTGATAATCACACCAACACTGTCTATGGCCTGATAATCACACCAACACTGTCTATGGCCTGATAATCACACCAACACTGTCTATGGTCTGATAATCACACCAACACTGTCTATGGTCTGATAATCACACCAACACTGTCTATGGCCTGATTATCACACCAACACTGTCTATGGCCTGATAATCACACCAACACTGTCTATGGCCTGATAATCACATCAACACTATCTATGGCCTGATAATCACACCAATATTGTCTATGGCCTGATAATCACACCAACATTGTCTATGGCCTGATTATCACACCAACATTGTCTATGGCCTGATAATCACATCAACACTGTCTATGGCCTGATAATCACACCAACACTGTCTATGGCCTGATAATCACACAAACACTGTCTATGGCCTGATTATCACACCAACACTGTCTATGGCCTGATAATCACACCAACACTGTCTATGGCCTAATAATAACACAAACACTGTCTATGGTCTGATAATCACACCAACACTGTCTATGGCCTGATTATCACACCAACACTGTCTATGGCCTGATAATCACACCAACACTGTCTATGGCCTGATAATCACATCAACACTGTCTATGGCCTGATAATCACACCAATATTGTCTATGGCCTGATAATCACATCAACATTGTCTATGGCCTGATTATCACACCAACATTGTCTATGGCCTGATAATCACATCAACACTGTCTATGGCCTGATAATCACACCAACACTGTCTATGGCCTGATAATCACACAAACACTGTCTATGGCCTGATTATCACACCAACACTGTCTATGGCCTGATAATCACACCAACACTGTCTATGGCCTAATAATAACACAAACACTGTCTATGGTCTGATAATCACACCAACACTGTCTATGGCCTGATTATCACATCAACACTGTCTATGGCCTGATAATCACACCAACACTGTCTATGGCCTGATAATCACATCAACACTGTCTATGGCCTGATAATCACACCAACATTGTCTATGGCCTGATTATCACACCAACATTGTCTATGGCCTGATAATCACATCAACACTGTCTATGGCCTGATAATCACACCAACACTGTCTATGGCCTGATAATCACACAAACACTGTCTATGGCCTGATTATCACACCAACACTGTCTATGGCCTGATAATCACACCAACACTGTCTATGGCCTAATAATAACACAAACACTGTCTATGGCCTGACTGTCTGTCCGCACTAATAGCTTAAGATACTACCGTAATGTAGTGTATATAAGATTTTATCGTAATGTAGTGTATATAAGATAGTACCGTAATATAGTCTATATAATATACTACCGTAATGTAGTGAGTAGAAGATACTACCGTAATGAAGTGTTTTTAAGATACTACCGTAATGTAGTGAAAACAAGATACTACCGTAATGTAGTGAAAACAAGATACTACCGTAATGTAGTGAAAACAAGATACTACCGTAATGTAGTGAAAACAAGATACTACCGTAATGTAGTGAAAACAAGATACTACCGTAATGTAGTGAAAACAAGATACTACCGTAATGTAGTGAAAACAAGATACTACCGTAATGTAGTGAAAACAAGATACTACCGTAATGTAGTGAAAACAAGATACTACCGTAATGTAGTGAAAACAAGATACTACCGTAATGTAGTGAAAACAAGATACTACCGTAATGTAGTGAAAACAAGATACTACCGTAATGTAGTGAAAACAAGATACTACCGTAATGTAGTGAAAACAAGATACTACCGTAATGTAGTGTATATGATAGCCACTCCCTTATTTTCCCCTAGGGCTGGCTGAGTATCCTGTATCAGGCTCTCTGTGGAAAACGGCTCTAAAACACTCACTTAGACATTTGATACATGTCGTTGCAGGGCTTGAAGGGGCTTGACTAAGCTTCCAGATGCAACGCTCTTATTACCGTGACAACAGTACCAGACCTGTGTACCAGCCAAACCCCTCGTGGAAATGCGTACTGTAAACCTAGACCAGTCAAGTGACATTCTTCAGATAGAGATCTTGTACGAATCTTGTTGAAGTCTGCTTGGAGATGCAGCCTAGTAGTTAACAGAGAAATGATTGGGCACAGACTAAATTATGAATGTGGTTGGTGCTTTCTGGACCTCTCCCCAGAGACCTCTTCCATTCTCTCCATTGATTTTCATCCAGTAGGAGATATCGCTGTGTCAGCGATTAACAATGTATTTATAGAACTGCAGCATGAATACTAACCCGTGTTTAGTCAGGATCATGACACTGTAAACTAACCCATGTGTTTAGTCAGGATGATGACACTGTAAACTAACCCGTGTGTTTAGTCAGGATGATGACACTGTAAAACTAAATGTTTCTCATGATGTCAAGCAAAGAGACACTGAGTTTGAAGGTAGGCTTTGAAATACATCCACAGGTACACCCCCAATTGACTCAAATGATGTCAATTAGCCTATCAGAAGCTTCTAAAGCCATTAAATCATTTTCTGAAATTTTCCAAGCTGTTTAAAGGCACAGTCAACTTAGTGTATGTAAACGTCTGACTCACTTGAATTGTGATACAGTGAATTATAAGTAAAATAATCTGTCTGTACACAATTGTTGGAAAGATTACTTGTGTTATGCACAAAGTAGATGTCCTAACCGACTTGCCAAAACTATAGTTTGTTAACAAGAAATTTGTGGAGTGGTTGAAAAAACAGTTTTAATGACTCCACCCTAAGTGTATGTAACCTTCTGACTTCAACTTTATATACACTGAGTGTACAAAACATTAAGAACACCTGTTCTTTCCATGACATAGACTGACCAGGTGAATCCAGGTGAAAGCTCTGATCCCCTTATTCAAATCAAATCAAATCAAATTTTATTTGTCACATACACATGGTTAGCAGATGTTAATGCGAGTGTAGCGAAATGCTTGTGCTTCTAGTTCCGACAATGCAGTAATAACGAGCAAGTAATCTAACTAACAATTCCAAAAAAACTACTGTCTTATACACAGTGTAAGGGGATAAAGAATATGTACATAAGGATATATGAATGAGTGATGGTACAGAGCAGCATAGGCAAGATACAGTAGATGATATCGAGTACAGTATATACATATGAGATAAGTATGTAAACCAAGTGACATAGTTAAAGTGGCTAGTGATACATGTATTACATAAGGATGCAGTCGATGATATAGAGTACAGTATCAACGTATGCATATGAGATGAACAATGTAGGGTAAGTAACATTATATAAGGTAGCATTGTTTAAAGTGGCTAGTGATATATTTACATCATTTCCCATCAATTCCCATGATTAAAGTGGCTGGAGTAGAGTCAGTGTCATTGACAGTGTGTTGGCAGTAGCCACTCAATGTTAGTGGTGGCTGTTTAACAGTCTGATGGCCTTGAGATAGAAGCTGTTTTTCAGTCTCTCGGTCCCAGCTTTGATGCACCTGTACTGACCTCGCCTTCTGGATGACAGCGGGGTGAACAGGCAGTGGCTTGGGTGGTTGATGTCCTTGATGATCTTTATGGCCTTCCTGTAGCATCGGGTGGTGTAGGTGTCCTGGAGGGCAGGTAGTTTGCCCCCGGTGATGCGTTGTGCAGACCTCACTACCCTCTGGAGAGCCTTACGGTTGAGGGCGGTGCAGTTGCCATACCAGGCGGTGATACAGCCCGCCAGGATGCTCTCGATTGTGCATCTGTAGAAGTTTGTGAGTGCTTTTGGTGACAAGCCGAATTTCTTCAGCCTCCTGAGGTTGAAGAGGCGCTGCTGCGCCTTCCTCACGATGCTGTCTGTGTGAGTGGACCAATTCAGTTTGTCTGTGATGTGTATGCCGAGGAACTTAAAACTTGCTACCCTCTCCACTACTGTTCCATCGATGTGGATGGGGGTGTTCCCTCTGCTGTTTCCTGAAGTCCACAATCATCTCCTTAGTTTTGTTGACGTTGAGTGTGAGGTTATTTTCCTGACACCACACTCCGAGGGCCCTCACCTCCTCCCTGTAGGCCGTCTCGTCGTTGTTGGTAATCAAGCCTACCACTGTTGTGTCGTCCGCAAACTTGATGATTGAGTTGGAGGCGTGCATGGCCACGCAGTCGTGGGTGAACAGGGAGTACAGGAGAGGGCTCAGAACGCACCCTTGTGGGGCCCCAGTGTTGAGGATCAGCGGGGAGGAGATGTTGTTGCCTACCCTCACCACCTGGGGGCGGCCCGTCAGGAAGTCCAGTACCCAGTTGCACAGGGCGGGGTCGAGACCCAGGGTCTCGAGCTTGATGACGAGCTTGGAGGGTACTATGGTGTTGAATGCCGAGCTGTAGTCGATGAACAGCATTCTCACATAGGTATTCCTCTTGTCCAGATGGGTTAGGGCAGTGTGCAGTGTGGTTGAGATTGCATCGTCTGTGGACCTATTTGGGCGGTAAGCAAATTGGAGTGGGTCAAGGGTGTCAGGTAGGGTGGAGGTGATATGGTCCTTGACTAGTCTCTCAAAGCACTTCATGATGACGGATGTGAGTGCTACGGGCGGTAGTCGTTTAGCTCAGTTACCTTAGCTTTCTTGGGAACAGGAACAATGGTGGCCCTCTTGAAGCATGTGGGAACAGCAGACTGGTATAGGGATTGATTGAATATGTCCGTAAACACACCGGCCAGCTGGTCTGCGCATGCTCTGAGGGCGCGGCTGGGGATGCCGTCTGGGCCTGCAGCCTTGCGAGGGTTAACACGTTTAAATGTCTTACTCACTTCGGCTGCAGTGAAGGAGAGACCGCATGTTTCCGTTGCAGGCCGTGTCAGTGGCACTGTATTGTCCTCAAAGCGGGCAAAAAGTTATTTAGTCTGCCTGGGAGCAAGACATCCTGGTCCGTGACTGGGCTGGGTTTCTTCCTGTAGTCCGTGATTGACTGTAGACCCTGCCACATGCCTCTTGTGTCTGAGCCGTTGAATTGAGATTCTACTTTGTCTCTGTACTGGCGCTTAGCTTGTTTGATAGCCTTGCGGAGGGAATAGCTGCACTGTTTGTATTCAGTCATGTTAGCAGTGGTTCGTGCCTTCAGTTTCACACGAATGCTGCCATCAATCCACGGTTTCTGGTTAGGGAATGTTTTAATCGTTGCTATGGGAACGACATCTTCAACGCACGTTCTAATGAACTCGCACACCGAATCAGCGTATTCGTCAATGTTGTTGTCTGACGCAATACGAAACATCTCCCAGTCCACGTGATGGAAGCAGTCTTGGAGTGTGGAGTCAGCTTGGTCGGACCAGCGTTGGACAGACCTCAGCGTGGGAGCTTCTTGTTTTAGTTTCCTACAGTTGATGTACATCCTATTGATGTAACAATTGAGAAATTATTTGTATGTGTGCCATTCAAAGGGGTGAAAGGGCAAGACAAAAGATGTAAGTGCCTTTGAACAGGTTATGGTAGTAGGTGCCAGGTGCACCGGTTTGTGTCAAGAACTGCAACACTGCTAGGTTTTTCACACTCAACAGTTTCCCGTGTGTATCAAGAATGGTCCACCACCCAAAGGACATCCAACCAACTAAACACAACTGTAGGAAGCATTGTTGTCAACATGGGTCAACATTAGAGGTCGACCGATTAATCGGAATGGCCGATTAATTAGGGTCGATTTCAAGTTTTCATAACAATCGGAAATCGGTATTTTGGGGCGCCGATTTGTCGATTATTATTATTTATTTTTTTACACCTTTATTTAATCTTTATTTAACGTGGCAAGTCAGTTAAGAACACATTCTTATTTTCAATGACGGCCTAGAAACGGTGGGTTAACTGCCTCGTTCAGCGGCAGAGCGACAGATTTTCACCTTGTCAGCTCGGGGGATCCAATCTTGCAATTAATTAATTATTACAGTTAACTAGTCCAACGCAATAACGACCTGCCTCTCTCTCGTTGCACTCCACAAGGAGACTGCCTGTTACGCAAATGCAGTAAGCCAAGGTAAGTTGCTAGCTAGCATTAAATTGATCTTATAAAAAACAATCAATCATAATCACTAGTTAACTACACATGGTTGATGATATTACTAGATATTATCTAGCGTGTCCTGCGTTGCATATAATCTGACTGAGCAAACAAGCATACAAGTATCTGACTGAGCGGTGGTAGGCAGAAGCAGGCGCGTAAACATTCATTCAAACAACACTCTCGTGCGTTTTGCCAGCAGCTCTTCGTTGTGCGTCAAGCATTGCACTGTTTATCAACTCCGGAGATGGTGTTACCGAAGTGAAATGGCTGGCTAGTTAGTGCGCGCTAATTGCGTTTCAAACTTCACTCGCTCTGAGCCTTGGGGTGGTTGTTTCCCTTGCTCTGCATGGGTAATGCTGCTTCGATGTGGTGGCTGTTGTCGTTGTGTTGCTGGTTCGAGCCCAGGGAGGAGCGAGGAGAGGGATGGAAGCTATACTGTTACACTGGCAATACTAAAGTAAGAACATCCAATAGTCAACGGTTAATGAAATACAAATGGTATAGAGGGAAATAGTCCTATAATTCCTATAATAACTACAACCTAAAACATCTTACCTGGGAATATTGAAGACTCATGTTAAAAGGAACCACCAGCTTTCATATGTTCTCATGTTTTGAGCAAGGAACTTAAACGTTAGCTTTCTTACAAAGCACATATTGCACTTTTACTTTCTTCTCCAACACTTTGTTTTTGCATTATTTAAACCAAATTGAACATGTTTCATTATTTACTTGAGGCTAAATTTATTTTATTGATGTATTATATTAAGTTAAAATAAGTGTTCATTCAGTATTGTTGTAATTGTCATTATTACAAATACTTTTTTCTATTTTTAAATCGGCCGATTAATCGGTATCGGCTTTTTTGGTCCTCCAATAATCAGTATCGGCGTTGAAAAATCATAATTGGTCGACCTCTAGCCAACATCCTCGTCCTCCAAAACACGACCCTGCCAAGACGCACTGCTCGCTTAACCCGGAAGCCAGGGGCACAAATGTTTCAGAGGAAACACTATTCAAATGGCAAATGAAGTCAGCATGCATGTGCCCGGCCCACCACAAGGAGTCACTAGAGCGCAATGGGACAAGGTCATCCAGGCCAGCCCAACCCTCTTCTAACCCAATTGTGCGCCGCCTCATGGGTCTTCCGGTTGCAGCCGGCTGCGACACAGCCTGGGATCGAACCCGGCTCTGCATCAAGCACTGCGGTGCAATGCCTTAGACCACTGAGCCACTCAGGAGGCCAGGAAGGTGTTCTTAATGTTTTGGCTTGCTGTGACAGTCAAGACATATTACTAGTGAACGAGACTACAATAACAAATTCAATGGAATGTAAATGGAGTAAAAATTAATTTTCAGTCATCGAGGACAACCTGTCTTGAAAAACCAGACAAACAATAACTAAAGCAGTCAATTAACAACCATAAAGCTCACAGCATCAAGCCTCTCCCAACCCACTCTAGTTTCCCTTTACCTGGCTCTACCTCCCTCCCTTTACCTGGCTCTCCCTCCCTGCCTTTACCTGGCTCTCCCTCCCTCCCTTTACCTGGCTCTACCTCCCTCCCTTTACCTGGCTCTACCTCCCTCCCTTTACCTGGCTCTCCCTCCCTCCCTTTACCTGGCTCTCCCTCCCTGCCTTTACCTGGCTCTCCCTCCCTCCCTTTACCTGGCTCTCCCTCCCTGCCTTTACCTGGCTCTCCCTCCCTCCCTTTACCTGGTTATCCCTCCCTCCCTTTACCTGGTTATCCCTCCCTTTACCTCTACCTGGCTCAGCAGGTATCCTCACAGTAAGACCATGTTTTCATGTTTTTCACTGGCTCTGATTGTGAAATACGTATCCTGATGGATGATTAATGGACTATAGATCCAGGAACAACAAAATAATGATGATCCAGGACCATGTCCAAATTAGTGAAATCAGGACATGTGCGTTTCCTGTGCCCTTGGTGGCAGTGTGACCAGATTCACAAAACACTTCTCACGCAAAAACTTGATAAGTAAAACAAAACAAAAATAATATGAAGTTCATAAGATAGTTTGTAAGATTATTAGAATGTTTTAAGAATATTATTAATTATAGAATTTTTATTTTATTTATAAATGTTATTTTATCTAAATTTTGTATTCTTATTATATTTTTTAGCAGGTAGCCTAGCAGTTAGAGCGCTGGGCTAGTAACCGAAAGGTTGCTGGATCGAATCCCCAAGCTCACAAGGTGAAAATCGTTCTGCCCCTGAACAAGGCAGTTAACCCACTGTTCCCCGGTAGGCCATCATTGTAAATAAGAATTTGTTCTTAACTGATTTGCCTAGTTAAATAAAATGTAAAAATATATTTTTTTTAAAGACGATTGTCACTAGGCAACTGATTTAGCTAGCTAGCATTGGAAATCATATTACCATATTTCCTACTGAGATTACTGTTCTACAACATGTTCTTGGGTTTCCAATAATCAATACTGAAACTTTCAGATGAAGTTTGTGAGAGAATTAAGCCTGTTCAATTGCTTTCATTGGCTTATTCTCTCAATGCCCAGAGTTTAAGAAAACAGTTTATCTATCTTGAAATTAAGAACATTTCCAATAAGAAATACACTAACTTTATTTTTAAGAATTTCCTGCAGTCAAATGACCTAGTAGCCTCATGGGTGGAATGTTATTCATATTTTTCATAATTTCATAATTAATAAATGTAATCCATTCATTCCTATGGAGGACTGCTCCTGGGGAGTTACAATATGGGCAACCAGTAGCTTCACAGCCTCAATAGCTAATACATACATACACCTGCAATCCATGGTTTATATGGTTTATATACATCATTGGTTCTGAACTGTTGCATCAGAGCCACCACCATCTTCTTTAATCATTAACTGCCTTTGATAACTCCATGATTGGCCCTGCTGACCACAGTCCCATTGACTTCCTTTCAGAGGAAGCCCATACTTATTGTCATTATGGTCTCCACAGAAGAAGGGATAATTTTGTCAATTTAAAGGCTTAAAATCAGATGGTAACAAGTGCTACTCTTAGTATTGTGTTACACCACATTCAAATAGAATGACTAGAACAGGACAATATATTATATGTCTACGCTACACCATTCTGTTTCTGTTCACAGAATTTACATTTATAAAATGTGCGTCATTCGATATTTCATTTGTAGCAAGTTGGTATAAGAAATGTGTTAAGGATTTGAACGATTTGTGTAGCCTATTACTCACGGTCTTCTTCTTCAACACGCATGGCATGCCAATGGAATCTGTCCAAAACATTCGCGAGTCATTTACACAACGATCTATCATCAGTGGGAGACCACTACACTGCATCAGCTATTTTTCAGCTAATTATAGGCTATCCACGCGTTCTTTCACAATCACATGGAGCAATGTTCTGTCATGGCTGTACAGTATCCAAACGTTTAGAAAACATGTCAAATTAATTAATTCGATAGGCTATTTATTTAATGACACGTAACATGTAAATGCTATAGCTGCCTGTAAATATCTTTAAAACAATAATAGTTCCGTCTATTTCTACTGATTAAATTAAATCCAATCGACAATTGCCTTGGCAAGATTTAGTTTTCACAAGTCCATTTGGTGGATTGTAAAATAAATGCATGTGTGCAACAGCTTTGCGGTAAATAGTCTAATAAAGTCACAAACACTTAAGTATTAGGCTACACAGGAAAATACACTCGTGGTTACTGACCCGTCAACATGTAGTTCTGATTTCTGTCACATAAAACAGTTTGCCGTTCGGTAAATAGCCCCGTACTCCAATTTTATAAAGGCTCCTACTTCAGAATGATTTTCAACACATCAAGAAGGGTTCTCGCGGAACATGCTTCCCGCACCGGCTGATAGACAATGGGATTAACAACGTTCCAACCCCTCCCCTCCGCTCTCCCAGAGCTGTGCCGGTGATCGCGGGAGTAGAGCGAGAGAGAGGGAAAGAGAGAGAGAGAGAGAGAGAGAGAGGGGAAAAAAGAGAGAGAGAGACAGAGACAGAGAGAGAGAGAGAGAGAGAGGGAAAGAGAGAGAGAGAGAGAAAGAGAGAGAGTGAGAGAGAGAGAGAGAGAGAGAGAGAGAGAGAGAGAGAGAGAGAGAGAGAGAGAGAGAGAGAGAGAGAGAGAGAGAGAGAGAGAGAGAGAGAGAGAGAGGGAAAAAGAGAGAGAGAGAGAGAAAGAGAGAGAGAGAGAGAGAGAGGGAAAGAGAGAGAGAGAGAGAGAGAGAGAGAGAGAGAGGGAAAAAGAGAGAGAGAGAGACAGAGAGAGAGAGAGAGAGAGAGAGAGAGACAGAGACAGAGAGAGAGGGAAAGAGAGAGAGAGAGACAGAGAGAGGGAAAGAGAGAGAGAGAGAGAGAGAGAGAAGGGATTTTTTGGCAGAGAAAAGTAGACTCCAGAGAAAGAGACATGGTCTACAGATTTTCACTTTGCCTGAGTAGATGCGCTTTGCAGTATAGCATATGGTAGGTTTGTCTGCTTGTTGGCAATTTTAAGGGATTCATATTAGGCTACCCTATGCATACTGAGAAACAACTGGTATTGCACTTTTACAATGGTATTATACTCTAATGTATTAGTAACCCTGGTCACAAAGAAAACTATTTTCCTGATCTGACTCGAGCTCTCTGAACGTTTACATCAATCACTCTCACACTCGTTGACCTTAGACGTTCTTAGCCTCTGATTCCCTGTCTGGCCATGTATACCCTCACTGCATTCCTTACATGTCCTGTTGTCTACACGTAGTTCTTCCATAGAGGAGGTACTGTATCTTCCCCAGGATGTCCTGTATCACTGACAGAACTTATTATTATTATTTTTTTAGGGAAGTTCCCAGTGGTTATTCATACTGACTCTGACTCCTGAGTCATCAGGAGAAAATCCTATTTGATTGTAGAAGAGACATAGGCGTGACTCATCATATAAATGTACAGCGTCCCAGCCGTCCGTAAACCATTGTTAGGATGATGGAGCCTTGTGCCATGTCAATAACTGTGTATCACACTGTTGGACAGGACAGGGATCAGAGTGGACTGACAAAGTGACGTACTTCATTACACTTGAGAGGAATCAAGATTTGGTAACACTTTATTTTCATCGTCCATCTGTAGACACTCGACAAACTATTAATATACTTTCAGTCATTTTGAACAATTCCACTGAATTCCACTCGTAGGTTTGGTGAACAATGCCCCGGGGAGAGAGAGACCTTCGTTGGTCACACCTGGTTGAGTAATAGTGTGTACGTTAACTAGAAATACACTGACATTCCAAACGGAGTCGCCAGTCATCCACATGGTAATGTGAAGAGAGCTTGAGCAAAATTGGGAGCTGGTCCAATACGACTGTTTCTTCAGGCATTTCTCCATTTCTTAGGCATTGTGAGGATTGATTGTCATGCAAACGTTTTGAGATAGTCCCAGTGTCCCGGGACTGCCTTTGTTCTTATTGAAATAAAATGGCCTGTTGCATTTTCCAAATCTACGTCCCAAATGACCCTACTACTTTTCACTAGGGCTCAGGCCTGGTCTAAAGGAGTGTACTATATAGGGGATAGGGTGCCATTTGGGAAGCATCCCCAGTATTCTGTCTTTTTACCAAACACTAAACGTTGGAAGATGTTAAACAGGATTATATACAGCTGCATACCATAGCTGCTGAACCAAGCTCTCTCTCTCTCTCTCTGTGTGTGTGTGTGTGTGTGTGTGTGCGTGCATGCGTGCGTGCGTGTGTACGTGCGTGTGTGCATGTATGTGCGTGCGTGCGTGTGTGTGCGTGTGTGTGTGTGTGTGGGGGGTAGCTGCTTTACCAAACCAGTTCAGTTCCTTGTGCTATTTCCTGTTTCTGTTCTAGTTTCATTTTAGACAGCAGGGTCAAATTGGTGAATAGCAGGCAGAGAAGCAAATACAGTACAGTTAGTCTGGATACCGGATGCTAAACACAGTACAGTTAGTCTGGATACCGGCTGCTAAACACAGTACAGTTAGTCTGGATACCGGCTGCTAAATACAGTACAGTTAGTCTGGATACCGGCTGTTAAACACAGTGCAGTTAGTCTGGATACCGGCTGCTAAACACAGTAGAGTTAGTCTGGATACCGGCTGCTAAACACAGTACAGTTAGTCTGGATACCGGCTGCTAAACACAGTACAGTTAGTCTGGATACCGGCTGCTAAACACAGTACAGTTAGTCTGGATACCGGCTGCTAAACACAGTACAGTTAGTCTGGATACCGGCTGTTAAACACAGTACAGTTAGTCTGGATACCGGCTGCTAAACACAGTACAGTTAGTCTGGATACCGGCTGCTAAACACAGTACAGTTAGTCTGGATACCGGCTGCTAAACACAGTACAGTTAGTCTGGATACCGGCTGCTAAACACAGTACAGTTAGTCTGGATACCGGCTGCTAAACACAGTAGAGTTAGTCTGGATACCGGCTGCTAAACACAGTACAGTTAGCCTGGACACCGGCTGTTAAACACAGTACAGTTAGTCTGGATACCGGCTGCTAAACACAGTACAGTTAGTCTGGATACCGGCTGTTAAATACAGTACAGTTAGTCAGGATACCGGCTGTTAAACACAGTACAGTTAGTCTGGATACCGGCTGCTAAATAGCCTCCATGTCTTGATGTCTAAAAAAAACTGTAGCAATAATAATGTTGATTCTTTCTCAATTCAGTTGTTGTAACAAAGACTCCAGAATAAAAATGAAAAGGCGCCCCATGGTCATTAGTCTGTCCTCTAACGCCCTAATCTGGTGTAGAGAGAGAGTCAATAATAGTGACATCGTGTTTACTGTGGCAGCTGAAGAGACAAGAAGCAGCTCCGAAGCAATGTGAATGAAAAACAAACTGGTTTGAATATGCAAAGCCACGGTCCACAGATGCAGTACTATTAGTACAGTCTGCGTTCCCAATGGCACCCTATTCCGTCCACTGTGTACTACCTTTGACCAGAGACCTATAGACCCTGCTATAAAGTGGTGCACTATATAGGGAATAGGGTGCCATTTGTTACACATACATTGTACTGAGTTGAGCTGAAGCAGGACCAAGGCCTTGTCTTGACTGGGACATAGCTTGATGGCTGTTTGTTGTTGTCTACAGAGGGAGAGGGTGAGCAGTTCTCCTGTGTAATAAAGAATGGAATTGGCTGTTTACAGTAAACTCTGTACTGGGTGATTCCTCATGAAATCAAGACCAAAAAATACCATGATTTTTGGGTGATTTTCACAACATTTAATAAATAGAATGTTCCTTTTGGAGGAAAGATTGTTGACATTTATTTGGCATTGGTATCTAAAAGCAGAATTGAGAAATAATTGATCAAATTTGGCGTATTTATGGCATTTTGGCCTTACCCAGGCCTCCTTTAACCTCTACAGTATCGGTGGGCTTAAACACTTGTTAATCTAACTGCACTGTAGCTATTACAGTGAAAGAATACCGTGTTATTGTTTGAGGAGAGTGCACAGTTATGAACTTGAAAAGTTATTAATAAACCAATTTGGCACATTTGGGCAGTCTTGATACAACATTTTGAACAGAAATGCAATGGTTCATTGGATCAGTCCAAAATGTTGCACATACACTGCTGCCATCGAGTGGCCAAAATCTAAATTGTGCCTGGGCTGGAATAATACATTATGGCCTTTCTCTTGCATTTCAAAGATGATGGTACAAAAAATAATATCTATATTTGTATTATCTTTTACCAGATCTAATGTGTTATATTCTCCTACATTCCTTTCAGATTTCCACAAGCTTCAAAGTGTTTCCTTTTAAATGGTATCAAGAATATGCATATCGTTGCTTCAGGAGCTGAGCTACAGGCAGTTAGATTTTGGTACGTCATTTTAAGCGAAAATTGAAAAAAAGACAAAACCTTACAAGAGTGTGTCCCTGAATATCCATAGGGGAGCAGCGGGGGGGTCCAGGTGGTATCCGGCTAGTGATAGTGACTAAAGTTCAGAGCAGTAGGAGGGGGGTGGGGGGGAGTAACCGGGTGGTATCCGGCTAGTGATAGTGACAGGGCAGGGTACTAGGCGTAGGCCGGCCAGTGGTGACTATTTGACAGTCTAATGACCTTGAGATAGAAACTGTTTTTCAGTCTCTCGGTCACAGCTTTGATGCACCTGTATTGACCTCGCCTTCAGGATGGTAGCGGGGAGAACAGGCCATGGCTCAGGTGGCTGAGGTCCTTAATGATCTTCTTGGCCATCCTGAGACACCTGGTGTTGTATGTGTCCTGGAGGGCCTGTAGTGTGCGCCAATTGGTGCGTTCGGCTGATCTTATCACCCTCTGTAGAGCCTTGCGGTCAGAGGCGGTGGAGTTGCCGAACCAGGCAGTGATGCAGTATGCTCTCGATGGTGCTCCTGTAAAATACTGTGGGGGCACTCGGCGACGGGCCACATTTATTTCAGCCTCCTGAGGTTGAAGAGTCACTGTCGTGCATTCTTCACTACTGTGTCCATGTGGTTTGACCATTTCAGCTCCTTGAGGATGTGTACGGCGAAGGAATTTGCAGTTTTTGACCATCTCCACGGCGGCCTGTTGATGAGGATGAGGGGGGTTGCCCAACCTGGTTCCTACCGAAGTCCACAATGAGCTCCTTTGTTTTGTTGAGGGAAAAGTTGGTTACCTGGCACCACGCTGTCAAAGTGCCGACCTGCTTTCTCTAGACTGAGGACGCCCTGAGGGGACTGAGGACGCCCATCAGGAAGTCCAGGACCCAGTTGCATAGGGAGGAGTTCAGTCCCAGGAACGTGAGCTTTGTGGTGAGCTTAGAAGGCAATATGGTATTGAAGGCCGAGCTGCAGTCAGTGAACAGCATCCTCCCATATAGATTCCTTTTGTCCAGGTAGGTGCAATGGCGAATGCGTCTTCCGTGGATCTGTTGGGGCGGTAGACGAATTTGAGAGGGTGGAGTGTGTCGTGGGGGGGTGATATGGTCTTTGACTAGCCTCTCAAAGGACTTCATGATGACAGAAGAGAGTGCTTCTGGTTGGTAGTCATTCAGTTCAGTTACTTTCCCTTTCTTGGGCACAAGGATGATAATTGACATCTTGAAGCAGGTGGGTATAGCAGCCAGCTGGGGACGATTAGGGATGCCATCAGGGCCAGCAGCCTGAGCTAGAGAGAGGTTGAAAATGTCAGAGAACACAACGCGGCTAGGGATTCCGTCTGGTCAGGTTTAACACCCTTGAATGACTTGCATATGTCCTCCTTGGAGACTGTGAGCATGGCGCCCTCGTTGTCCTCATTGGTTTCCCATCATCTATGCATTTTTTATGAATCCGGTGACTGAGTCGGCCATTAATTTGATGTTATTCCCAGAGGAGCCCCTGAACATATTCCAGTCCTGGAGCATGGATTCAGATTGGTCAGAATCTTTGAGAGCATTTCTGGCGTCGGCCTGGGGCGGGATATACACAGCCGTGGCGATAATCCCTGAGAACTCTCTCGGAAGGTAATAAGGGCGACATTTGATGACCAAGTGTTCCAATATGAGAGAGCAGAAACTCTTAACTTCCTGTATGTTTCCCCCTGTCGTACCATGTGCTGTTGGTCATAAAGCAGAACCCATCTCCTTTGCTCTCGCCAGAGAGAGCCCATTCCTATCCACTAGATGAACTGTAAAACCTGCTGGTTGTATATAATCCGTTTGGATGTCAGAGGAAAGCCAAGTCTCAGAAAACAGAGTATGTTGCAAAATCATATTTCCCTCTGGAAGGAGATCCTCACTCTTGAGTTCCTCAAGTTTATTGACTAATTATTGAACATTAGCAAATAGTATGCTCGGTAACGGAGGACGGGTTGCCCGGCATTTCGATCTCACTAAGACCCCTCCACGTCTGCCTCTCCGTTGGCGTCTTCCTTTCCTTCTCTCCGGTAGGTCTCCCAGGCTACCCGGCATCTCACTGAAGAGGCTAGACCATTGCACCTCCGTCTCCGGGAATTTGGATAGGTCGAGTGGACAGTGAGTACCCAGCGGTTCATGTTCCAATTGTTCTACCCAGTTGTATGAAGTAATGTTTCAAAATTAACTGGGTACAAAAATTAAGAAAAACACTAGAAAAAACATGAGAAAAAGTAGAAACCTGCAAAATCTTGTATGAGCTCAATGGCAAAGCTACCATGTTTGTTGGCACCATCTTGGACAAAGCCCTCGATTAGATCAATTCAATCAGTGATTGATATAGAGGGGGACCATTGTCTCCTGACCCATCAAATCAAGGTAAATGTCAATCAATGACCACTGTAAAGGGCCAGACGATGTGCTTGACTGGAACACACACATCCTGGCAGAAAGCAATCAAACCTGAGATGTGAGAGATGCCAAGCTGCACCCACAGTGAGGTATGATTTTCGGTACAAATTAAGTGAAATGTCAAGAAGACAACTGTGCAGCTTCCTTCCATTCCTTCACTAAAACACACATCCCTGAACAGAGAGAGAGAGAGAGAGAGAGAGAGAGAGAGAGAGAGAGAGAGAGAAAGAGAATGTGTGTGTGAGAGAGAGAGAGAGAGAGGCAGAAAGAGAGAGATAAATGCTAAGCAGCACCCACGGTGAGATATTCAGGATATTCTATACAACTCTTGCTCTCCAGCTGCTAATGCCGGGCTGGCTGGCGTCTTTGTCTCCAGGGAGACCGTCGTGGCGTCGTCCCATGAAGAGTCCTGTCATGCTGAGGTATGCCCGCCAGAGAGGACTACAGTGCCTTGCCCTTGCCACCGGTTACCTGTAGCGACAGCTGTGACCACTCTGAATTGACCACGCTTCAGGCTCCAGACAAAGGAGGAGTCAGTGAGACCCTCATCACCTCCACATAAAACCTATTCAGCATTGTCTCATAGTACCTCCAGAAAATATCTCTCTGTACCTGATTTTGTGCAGGTACACTGCCTCATAGTACCTCGAGAAAATATCTCTCTGTCTCTGATTTTTTGCAGGTACACTGTCTCAGTGTGACCATAGACAAAATATATGGTATTGTTTCAAATATTGTCTCTCTCTCTCTCTCTCTCTCTCTGTGGTTTAGAAGCAACAAGAACTTTGTATAATGTAACTATAAGATATTCAGCGTTGAATTGAGACTTGAGTAAGTTATCCAAGCTATCAAGTCTGTGCCGTTGCCTTTCACCTGATAACATTTCATCTAGAATCATTAGTGACTGATAGGTATACTGACATGGGAGTTCCAGTTACCACTGCATTATGACACAGTAAGTACATTACTTGAAGAAACTCCACCTCTGCAGCGACAGCAACACGAACCTGTCAGTCAGTTAGATTAGGTCTCTGGCCGTCATTCACAGGTCAACACCTCCAGGCCTGCTCCATCTGGCCACGATGATAGGGATATGAAAGGGGCAGTACATGGACACCATAGAAATAGAATGACAGAATTATATATTAAAGAATTATATATTTAAAATAATTATATTTATGTGAGACAGTAAAGGAACAGGAACTGATACTCAAGGCAATCAAATGCCAGCCAGAGAGCAACTCTAGCAGATGTGGATCACTCTGGATAAGAGCATCTGCCCCATAATGCTTTGCTCGCTTGTGTGTATGTGTTGTGTTGGTCAGACTGGCTGGCCCTCAATAGGACCCTCAGCCTTAGAAGTAGTTCCATGAGCTGCTATGTGTTCCGGTCAGTGTACTTAATTAGTGATCTAGTATCTAACGCTAACGGCACCCTCACAGGTGGTCGACGACAAAGGTCTGCTCTGTACTGTAATTAACTGCAAATACCTGGGGGTCCTGAGACGTGCACAGGTCCTATTCTTGGTCCCACGTTTACTTAAAAGACTTCAGTAACAAACCAATAATTATCATGTGAAACATTTGACATTGTTTTGATGCATTGTCAATGTGAAAAGTAGCAGAGAGATTCCCCAAAGGACAAAAAAATGTTGTGGGAAAAACAGGCTACTTCTAAAATGAGCCCATCGTTTTCTCTGGCTCTGATCCTAGAGCCAAGTAGACATAGGAAGCAGCAGCTGCTGGGCGGTAAACAGACAATTCAGACACATAGCAGCTCAGCATTGTTTGGTCTGAATGACTAAAACATGCCACACTTCCTCCTGTTAGGTCCAAGGGACATAGCTACAGTTATTTTATGAAATAAAACTCAAATCAAATCACACACACCAGATGTATCAATAAAGTGTGTGTGTGTGTGTGTGTGTGTGTGTGTGTGTGTGTGTGTGTGTGTGTGTGTGTGTGTGTGTGTGTGTGTGTGTGTGTGTGTGTGTGTGTGTGTGTGTGTGTGTGTGGGTGTGGGTGTGTGTGTGTAACTCTTTCATTGGGCAAAGCAGAGCCCTGTGTATGACATGCAGGGACAAGTTGAGATTCAATATAATGTCTAATGATAGTCTGAGAACGTCTCAGTTCACCCACATAAATACCTGTCCTGTTCACAGAGCTGCACAGGAAGTCACACAGAGCTGCACAGGAAGTCACACAGAGCTGCACAGGAAGTCACCCCGAGGTCACAGGATAGGTAACTTTGGTAACATAGTGAGACAGATATTTCAACGGATGTATAAATGTGATGCATCTGCTTGGCATTTCCACTCACTACCAAATATGGTAGTGAAAGGAAGCCCACTGGCTGGCAATGGGAGAAGATGGAGCGAGATGGATTTTGGCCAACATTCTTCACATTTTCTCATCAATTAAACATTTGATCTCAGTACAGTGTTCTGTTCCCAAAACTAGAATCTGTTATGAACGGAGTTGACTAAGTTTTGTAGACTTGACCCTTTGCAAAAATGTTGCCCGGCATCTCAACCCCTCCACGTCTGCTTCTCCATTGGCGTCTTCCTTTCTTTCTCTCCGGTAGGATTCCCAGGCTACCCGGTACCTCACCGAAGAGGCTAGACCAACATCGTCTTCTTTACACCACAATGCTCCAACATCCTCTTCTATAAACAGCCTCTTTAAATAATTTAACAGAGCTTTGTTTGGCCATTTTACTTGTTTTTGTGAATCTTAGCTAGTGAATCTTAGCTAGCTAGATAACAGTGAGTAGCTTAGACAGCGTAGATTAGCCTGTTATTGAGCGCCAGAGATGTAGACCTACTCTGACTGACTGTCAGGTTCATGTTGCTGTCGCTGCATTGATGGAGTTTCTTCAAGTAATGTACTTACTGTGTCATAATGCAGTGGTAACTGGAACTCCCATGTCAAGGCTCCCGAGTGGCTTAGCGGTCTAAAGGCACTGCGTCTCAGTGCTAGAGGCGTCACTACAGACCCTGGTTCGATCCCGGGCTGTATCACAACCGGCCATAACTGGCGCACAATTGGCCCAGTGTCGTCCGGGTTAGGGTTTGGCTGGGGTAGGCCATCATTGTAAGTAAGAATTTGTTCATAACTGACTTGCCTAGTTAAATAAAGGTTCCGATTTTTTTTATTAAAAGACATTCTACACAAAATGCCATACCTAAGATGATATTACCTAACATACAGTGGCAAGTGAAAGTATTCACCCCCTTGGCCTTCTTCTCATTTTGTTGTCTTACAACCTGGAATTAAAATGGATATTGGGGGGAGGTTGATTTACACAACATGAATACCACTTTGAAGATGCAAAATATTTTATCTTGTGAAACAAACAAGAAAAACATGCGTGCATAATCATTCACCCCCACAAAGTCAATACTTTGTAGAGTCACCTTTTGCAGCAATTACAGCTGCAAGCCTCTTGGAGTATGTCTCTATAAGCTTGGCACATCTAGCCACTGAGATTTTTTGCCCATTCTTCAAGGCAAAACTGCTCCAGCTACAACAAGTTGGATGGGTTCCGCTGATGTACAGCAATCTTTACATCTTTAAGTCATACCACAGATTCTCAATTGGATTGAGGTCTGGGCTTTGACTAGGCCATTCCAAGACATTTAAATTCTTCCCCTTAAACCACTCGAGTGTTGCTTTAGCAGTATGCTTAGGGTCATTGTCCTGCTGGAAGGTGAACCTCCGTCCCAATCTCAAATCTCTGGAAGACTAAAGCAGGTTTCCCTCAAGAATTTCCCTGTATTTAGCTCTATCCATCATTCCTTCAATTCTGACCAGTTTCCCAGTCCCTGCCGATGAAAAACATCCCCACAGCATGATGCTGCCACCACCATCCTTCACTGTAGGGATGTTGGGTTTGCGCCAGACATAGCGTTTTCCTTGATGGCCAAAAAGCTAAATTTTAGTCTCATCTAACCAGAGTACCTTCTTCCATATGTTTGGGGAGTCTCCCACATGCCTTTTGGCAAACACCAAACATGTGAGTCCGTGAGTTTTGGTAGGCGGCCCTCTCTTGGCAGGTTTGTTGTGGTGCCATATTCTTTAAATATTTTAATAATGGATTTAAAAGGTGCTCCGTGGGATGCTCAGAGTTTCTGATAAAAAAAAATTATAACCCAACCCTGATCTGTACTTCTCCACAACTTTGTCCCTGACCTGTTTGGAGCTCCTTGTTCTTCATGGTGCCGCTTGCTTGGTGGTGCCCCTTGCTTAGTGGTGTTGCAGACTCTGGGGCCTTTCAGAACAGATGTACACTTATTTTTCACCATAATTTGCAAATAAATTCATCCAATGTGATTTTCTGAGATTTTTTTTCTCATTTTGTCTGTCATAGTTGAAGTGTACCTATGATGAAAATTGCAGGCCTCTCTCATCTTTTTAAGTGGGAGAACTTGCACAATTGGTGGCTGACTAAATACTTTTTTGCCCCACTGTATATACTGAGATCATGTGACAGATCATGTGATACATAGATTGCACACAGGTGGACTTCATTTAACTAATTATGTGACTTCTGAAGGTAATTGGTTGTACCAGATCGTATTTAGGGGCTTCATAGCATTTTTTTCTTAATTTCGCTTCACCAATTTGGACTATTCTGTGTATGTCCATTACATGAAATCCAAATAAAAATCTATACAAATTACAGGTTGTATTGCAACAAAATAGGAAAAATGCCAAGGGGGGTGAATACTTTTGCAAGGCACTGTACATAGGTCTATCTACAAAGTCAACTATATTCAAGACTGAACATTGCAAAGACTCTCAAGTACAAATCACACTCACATTCTACTATATGAGTCTGTGTGGAAAGCACAAAAATCCCAAATTAAAATGTTTAGCCACTGACTGGCCTTAACAAGCCAAGCAAACACACATAAGTGGTGTTGTTACCTGAGTGAGGAGAAGATGGTAAATCTGATCCATACTGATGAAGCACCTGTTGGACCACCTCCATGCCGTCACGTGTCACTCACTGATTTATCCCAGAGAAGAGGCCTTTAAGCTGGACAACCCTCTCACCCTGGATCTCAGATAGTTCTGGCCTGGCCCCTCTGCTACGGTCAGTGAGCACAGCTGAGAGAGGCAGGGGGGGTGGGGATTGGAATGGGGGGTGGGAGTTAAGGTGGGGGCTACACCCTCCCCTCTCCAGCATGCAGTCCTCAGAGAACAATAGGGTACTAGATCACAACCACTCTTTACAGAGTCTTTATAAGCCACCCTTTAAATGGGCTGGGTTTGACCTGCCCAGAGGCTGTTAGGCAGGCTCCCATGAACAAACAGAGAATCCCATTATTTACAGTAATGATACGTTATTTACATTACAACACACAATGACAACGGTACGGAATGACCAAGGCTAGGGTGTCTAGCTATCCACCAGAGGGAATGAACAAAGCAGAAATAGGCCAACACCTATGGATTTCTACAAGTACAGTAAGTCATATGAGTCAAATACTCTATTTCCAGGAAGTCATTTATTTCCTAGCTGAGTATTTAATGAACTAACCAGATGGATGCGACTCAAGCTATGACCCATACATACACAGGACGGAGGAAATGGGGTGAAGAGAAAATAGGGAAGCTGAGAGAAGGAGCTACTGGACTAATTAAGAGAACAGAGAGAGGAAGAGGGAGGGAAGTAGAGAGAGAGAGAGAGAGAGAGAGAGAGGGGGGTGGAGGAAGAGAGAGAGAGAGAGAGGGGGGGTGGAGGAAGAGAGAGAGAGAGAGGGGGGGAGGGGGAGAGAGAGAGAGAGAGTGAGAGAAAGAGAGAGAGAGAGGGGGGTGGAGGAAGAGAGAGAGAGAGAGAGAGGGGGGGTGGAGGAAGAGAGAGAGAGAGAGGGGGGGTGGAGGGAGAGAGAGAGAGAGACAGGGAGAGAGAGAGAGAGAGAGAGAGACAGGGGAGAGAGAGAGAGAGAGAGAGAGAGAGAGAGAGAGAGAGAGAGAGAGAGAGAGAGAGAGAGAGGGGGTGGAGGGAGAGAGAGAGAGAGACAGGGAGAGAGAGAGAGAGAGAGAGAGACAGGGAGAGAGAGAGAGAGAGAGAGAGAGAGAGAGAGAGAGAGAGAGAGAGAGAGAGAGAGAGAGAGAGAGAGAGAGAGAGAGAGAGAGAGAGAGAGAGGGGATGGAGGGAGAGCGAGAGAGAGAGTGAGAGAGTAGATGCCTGTGTGTCCGCTGACTGAGGTAAAACATCCTCCACGGTCCCTGTGACAGCTAGGTTCCTTCTCCTCCACGGTCCCTGTGACAGCTAGGTTCCTTCTCCTCCACGGTCCCTGTGACAGCTAGGTTCCTTCTCCTCCACGGCCCCTGTGACAGCTAGGTTCCTTCTCCTCCACGGTCCCTGTGACAGCTAGGTTCCTTCTCCTCCACGGTCCCTGTGACAGCTAGGTTCCTTCTCCTCCACGGTCCCTGTGACAGCTAGGTTCCTTCTCCTCCACGGTCCCTGTGACAGCTAGGTTCCTTCTCCTCCACGGTCCCTGTGACAGCTAGGTTCCTTCTCCTCCACGGTCCCTGTGACAGCTAGGTTCCTTCTCCTCCACGGTCCCTGTGACAGCTAGGTTCCTTCTCCTCCACGGTCCCTGTGACAGCTAGGTTCCTTCTCCTCCACGGTCCCTGTGACAGCTAGGTTCCTTCTCCTCCACGGTCCCTGTGACAGCTAGGTTCCTTCTCCTCCACGGTCCCTGTGACAGCTAGGTTCCTTCTCCTCCACGGTCCCTGTGACAGCTAGGCTACTGGTGACAGCTATAGGATTCCCACACATTGACTCTCTCTCAACCATAAGAACATCCATCCAGGTAAACACGGCTGTGTTTGTCTTCCAGTACTCACTCAGTTTAGTTTACACACCGTGCTTCAACATGGACATTTTACAGCACTTCAAATAGACGCAGATCCCTGGTAACAACTTTCAGCCATGTTTGGATTAAACATCTCAGAAGAATTTGTGATTTGTGAATGAAAAATACTGAAAAGAGAAAAGCAAATTGTCTAATTGTCTAAGCTGATAATTACTCAACAAGTAGCTAGATCGTACAGATAGACCTGTAGCTAAATATCCTTCAATTCTTATAAGTTCATCTCTGATATAAATCTCCCACTAATTCCTGTAATTCAAGATTGAATTAAAGGTTTACAACCCATTTAAAAAAATGTTATTTAACCGCTATTTAAGTAGGCAAGTCAGTTAAGAACAAATTCTTTACAATACGATCGTCTTTACAATGACGGCCTACCCCCCGGCCAAACCCTCCTCTAACCCGGACGACGCTGGGCCGCCCTATGGGACTCCCGATCATGGCCGGTTTTGACACAGCCTGGGAACGAACCAGGGTCTGTAGTGACGTCTCTAGCACTGCAATGCAATGCCTTGGACTGCTGTGCCACCCGGGAGGCCATTACCTTGTGTTGACTTAACATCATCATTAAGCAAAACATTGAAGAGATAACTTTCTATTCCACTCATCCCATTCAAGATGATTTAACTTTCACAGAGAGACCATGCAATCTCAGTTAGATTCCCCTGTCCAGATAACACGATCACGATCCATCCCATAAGTCAACACCGTGGGCTAGTTTTGGAGTGGAGTGCATTAAAGTGGGGTTGGGCCCAGTCTCCCATGGAAGAGTACCATAAATAGCTGACATGACCTCTTCTAGATAGCTGATAATATATGACGCTTGTATCTCATATCAGATTGTCTTTCTTTAGGCTGTCATTATATCTCAGGATATCCAGTGTCCCAGAACCTCCCACCGATGTTTACTGTTAACCTGTAGCTCAGGTCCAACCGCCCTGGTGTCTGTGTCCGTGTCCGTGTGTATGTGAGTGTGAGTGTGTGTGTGTGAATGTGAGTGTATGTGTGTGTGTGTGTGTGTGTGTGTGTGTGTGTGAGTGTATGTGAGTGTGAGTGTGAGTGTGTGTGTGTGTGTGTGTGTGTGTGTGTGTGTGTAAGTGTGAGTGTGTGTGTGTGTGTGAGTGTGTGAGTGAGTGTGTGTGTGTGTGTGTGTGTGTGTGTGTGTGTGTGTCTGTGTCTGTGTCTGTGTCCATGTGAGTGTGAGTGTGTGTGTGTGTGTGAGTGTGAGTGTGAGTGTGAGTGTGTGTGTGTGTGTGTGTGTGTGTGTGTGGTCCATGTCAACACACACTATCTGTCAGCATGGAGATACTATAATCACTGTCTCCCATTTAGTCTGTCTCTACCTGGGTCCCCTCCAGCTATTGAACCACAGGTCTGATCCCTGCAAACAGGAGTGTGTGTGTGTGTGTGTGTGTGTGTGTGTGTGTGTGTGTGTGTGTGTGTGTGTGTGTGTGTGTGTGTGTGTGTGTGTGTGTGTGTGTGTGTGTGTGTGAAGCAGAATTAACAGCTAAGGTCAGGTCAGAGAGGGCATGGGTTTGTTTGGCTCTACTGTCCCTCCCGGGCCTCCATAGGAAGAGAACGAGGAATCGTTATACTCAACAAGAGAACAACGACAAGATCCACAGCACATTCTTAGGTGCTGACAGAATAACATGACACCACTTCAGGCTGTTACAATGTGTCTCTGCATCAGGGAGAGTAGGGTCTATCTGTGAGACTCATCTATGTTTCCCAAATGACACCCTATGTGAGTCCTATGGGCCCTGGTCAAAAGTAGTGCACTACATAGGGAACATTTGGGATGCCATTTGGGACGCACTCAACACAACGTGTTTCTGTAACAGGGAGAGTATGTATGGTGTCTGTGTGACAGACTAGATGGTGTATGGTTACATGGTGAATGGGTTCAGGAAGGAAGTGAAGTCAGTTTACCACAATTCAATAATTAATAATAAAACATGTTTTTTAAAGTTAAAAAAAAAAGTTTACCACACTGCTTTCGCTCATCTACACTAATTAATAAGCCTGTTACGACATATCTCTGCAACAGGGAGAGTATGGCCTATAGACTGTGTAGGGTGTATGGTTACATGGGTGAATGGGTTCAGGACCAGCCTGCGTAAGCAATCGTTCATTAGGGTCATGATCGTGTTGTTCAGCACGGTAACTTAGTAACAAAAAAACTTCAGCGTACTACTACTTTTGGCTCTGCAAGATTCATTAATTAATTAGAGTTTGAAACGTATCCATCTCGAACATGTAACACTCCTAATTAAGGTTCTTCTTAGTTTCAATAACAGCTTTAAGGTATACATCAACCCAAACTGGACTCAGGGGTAGACGTAAAATAGTAACCTCAAATCTGGGACACTCCAATTAGTATGATATGTAATGTTTCGTATTGTAATTATTCATTTGTGGATGTTCTTTGGGCCAGTAATAGAAAGATTGCTGGATTGAATCCCTGAGCTGACAAGGTAAAAATGTGTTTTTCTGCCCCTGAGTAATGGCAGTTAACCCACTGTTCCCCGGGCGCCGAAGACGTGGATGTCGATTAAGGAAGCCCCCCTCCCCTCTCTGATTCAGAGGGGTTGGGGTTAAATGCGGAAGACACATTTCAGTTGAAGGCATTCAGTGTAGATGAAGGGAAGGAGACAGGATAAAGAAGGATTTTTAAGCCTTGAGACAATTGAGACATGGATTGTGTATGTCTGCCATTCAGATGGTGAATGAGGAAGACAAAACATTTAAGTTTCTTTGAACCGGGTATGGTAGTAGGTGCCAGCAACACTGGTTTGAGTGTGTCAAGAACTGCAAAGCTGCTGGGTGTTTCAGTCTCCACAGTTTCCCATGTGTATCAAGAATGGTCCACCACCCAAAGGACATCCAGACAATATTGTCTGTCATTGACATTGTCTGTCTATAATTTTCTGTCTGTAAATAAAGGTTAAATAATAAATAAATAAAATAAAAATAACTGTGGGAAGCATTGGAGTCAACATCCCTGAGGAACATCTCATTGTGACTCATTGCAGACATAGGCACTAGTACAGAGACTCCTAAGTCTCACCCAGTAGCTCAGTAGCCCAGTAGCTCAGTAGCTCAGTAGCTCAGTAGCTCAGTAGCCCAGTAGCCCAGTAGCTCAGTAGCTCAGTAGCTCAGTAGCTCAGTAGCCCAGTAGCCCAGTTGCCCAGTAGCTCAGTAGCTCAGTAGCTCAGTAGCCCAGTAGCTCAGTAGCTCAGTAGCCCAGTAGCTCAGTAGCCCAGTAGCTCAGTAGCTCAGTAGCTCAGTAGCCCAGTAGCCCAGTAGCTCAGTAGCTCAGTAGCCCAGTAGCCCAGTAGCCCAGTAGCTCAGTAGCCCAGTAGCCCAGTAGCTCAGTAGCCCAGTAGCCCAGTAGCCCAGTAGCTCAGTAGCCCAGTAGCCCAGTAGCCCAGTAGCTCAGTAGCCCAGTAGCCCAGTAGCCCAGTAGCTCAGTAGCCCAGTAGCCCAGTAGCCCAGTAGCTCAGTAGCCCAGTAGCCCAGTAGCCCAGTAGCTCAGTAGCCCAGTAGCCCAGTAGCTCAGTAGCCCAGTAGCCCAGTAGCCCAGTAGCTCAGTAGCCCAGTAGCCCAGTAGCCCAGTAGCTCAGTAGCTCAGTAGCCCAGTAGCTCAGTAGCTCAGTAGCCCAGTAGCTCAGTAGCTCAGAAGTTGTAAAAGACAATTATTGTCATTATATATCTTGTTCTTATCATATTTTTGAATTCTAGTTCAATTTTGATGACAATATCTCTGAGATGAATGTCGTATTTCATGTTTTTGGTTATGATAGTGATGTAACTTCAGGTCTAACGAGACAAGGTATTTCCCTAAATGTATTATTTTAATAACGTTATTGTTTTATTCATATTATATTACTTGTGCACGTCTTTCCTTATCAAATGTAAGACTAAATTCAATTTGTAATATGTTTTAGCGAAAAAAATGTGTTTAATATACTATCAGGATAAGTGTCTGATCACCGAACATCCATAGATTTCCAGAACAATACCACTTCACTGAAACGGCTTGTAACTCATTCACAGTAAAAGGTAGTACTATTTTGAGTCCAGATTATCAACCCTTACAAAAGAAGGAAGACTCAATATGCTCTAAACTTTTCTCTACCTTCATTAGGAAGTTGTGTAAAATGTGTATCATGTTTTCATGTATGGTTTGACACCAGTAAATGATGCTCATTAATGCATGTAGGAGGTCACGGTCTCAGTAAATTCAGGAATTCCAAAACGCTCCTGCCAGTGATGCAATAATGGCAATATGGTGATTTACAGGTACAGCTATCTGGTGCTCTAAAGCCTAGTGTTCCCATTCCCCTTTAATGTTAGGGTTAAGATTAGGGTTAAAGTTATGGTTCGGTTAGGAGTTAGCTTAAAGAGTGAAGGGTACAGTTAGGGTTAGGGGAAGGGTTGGCTAACATGCTAAGTAGCTGCAAAGTAGCTGAAAAAGAAGTAAGTCATTACAAAGTTGCAAATTAGCTAAAATGTTCATGTTGTCTGTGATGAAATTCAAACACGTAACCTTTGGGTTGCTAGAATTTCATGTTCTCTGCCTACCCATCCCCCTGACCTTACTTTCATTTTTAACATAAATAACCATCTGTGTTATACTACATATCATACCAAAATTCAGTGTCCCCATTTTACATTTACTATGTTACGTCTAGTCTATGAGACCAGGCTGATGAACAAGGTCTTCAGTTCACAGTTGATAAGGTGTTGTTTGCGATACCATGCTGAGAAGAGTCTGTCAGTCAGACTGTCTGTCTACCTGCAGCTATGAGGTCAAAATAGTTCAGATCACGTCAAGCTGTCTGTCTGTCTGTCCCTAGACTCTTAATCACATCAAGCTGTCTGTCGCTAGACTCTTAATTAAGAGTCTAGTGACAGACAGCTTGATGTGATTAATTAAGAGTCTAGTGACAGACAGCTTGATGTGATTAAGAGTCTAGGGACAGACAGCTTGATGTGATTAAGAGTCTAGGGACAGACAGCTTGATGTGATTAATTAAGAGTCTTAGTGACAGACAGCTTGATGTGATTAATCACATCAAGCTGTCTGTCCCTAGACTCTTAATTAATCACATCAAGCTGTCTGTCCCTAGACTCTTAATTAATCACATCAAGTTGTCTGTCACTAAGACTCTTAATCACATCAAGCTGTCTGTCACTAGACTCTTAATTAATCACATCAAGCTGTCTGTCACTAAGACTCTTAATTAATCACATCAAGCTGTCTGTCCCTAGACTCTTAATTAATCACATCAAGCTGTCTGTCCCTAGACTCTTAATTAATCACATCAAGCTGTCTGTCCCTAGACTCTTAATTAATCACATCAAGCTGTCTGTCCCTAGACTCTTAATTAATCACATCAAGCTGTCTGTCACTAGACTCTTAATCACATCAAGCTGTCTGTCCCTAGACTCTTAATTAATCACATCAAGCTGTCTGTCCCTAGACTCTTAATTAATCACATCAAGCTGTCTGTCGCTAGACTCTTGAGACATACAATACCGGCATACTACAGTAGTCTTTCCTCCGCTGTTTGTAGCATTGAGATTAATTACCAAGTATAGTTAGAATACCGTTATGTGTTCACAATTGTTTCAGTGCACTTTGACCTTTGAGAAACGTAGCTGTCCTTCTTGGAGCAGTGTACTCTACCAAGTGTCCATTTCCTCAAGTTCCCTCTAATATAAAACTACTCTTGTTATCAACCTAGTGAACCTACTCCCAATCACGGCCTGTTGTGATACAGCCTGGATTAGTCCATGGCTGTCTTAGTAGTTTGTCTACCTGTGATATAAAAAGCCTCTCAGTATTTAGTAGCTATAAATCTACATTATGTCAAGGCCATGGACGGAGATGTCACGCCCTGATCTGTTTCATCTGTTCCTGTGATTTTCTCCACCCCCTCCAGGTGTCGCTTATCTTCCCCAGTGTATTTATCCCTGTGTTTCCTGTCTCTCTGTGCCAATTCGTCTTGTATGTTTAGTCAAGTCAACCAGCGTGTTTGTCCCGTACTCCTTTTGCTATTCTCCATTTTCTAGTACTCCCGGTTTTGATCCTTGCCTGTTTCTGGACTCTGTACCCGCCTGCCTGACCATTCTGCCTGCCTTGACCACGAGCCTGTCTGCCACTCTGTACCTCCTGGACTCTGATCTGGTTTTGACCTTTTTGCCTGTCCATGACCATTCTCTTGCCTATTCCCTTTGGATTAATAAACATTGTAAGACTCCAACCATCTGCCTCCTGTGTCTGCACCTGGGTCTCGCCTTGTGCCTTGATAAGAGCAGCCTTAGTAGTCTGTTGACCCGTACAGACTGACCTCACACACGGTATAACGTTGCGTGTGTCCAAGTGACAACAGCTGGCCGTTGTGGCAAAACCTCAACACTCGTAACACTTGAATTACTATAAAATCCCTTTTCAGAAGCTGATGAAGCCGTCACAAGCATTTCTAGTCTCCTACTCAGGACTAGGAAGTCTTTCAGGTCACTCACACTATAAAGGAATATGGCATTTCAACAAAACCTTTCTACCTCAACTAATGCTTTAATGTCCTATGCTCAGTTGACACACTGATTGTTCACAGAGCTTAGTTTGTAATGCTTGTGGTCAGTATACTGTATTAAGGCAAGATTACAAATTGAAGAGGCATATTTAAGGTACAGTGTGGTATTACAAATGACTGTAGGGAGGCCCCATTGCAATATGAGCAGTGTAATCTCAGGCAGCATCATTTAAGCAGTGACGCTTCCATTTCCTAAACATGTAATTGATCCTTTTACATAATGATGTATTTAAAGCAGCCTGACCTGGCTAAACACATCTTATTTTAGGTTCTCCCAATGTAAAAAGAACAGATGAACTTGGCACTTTACATTTTTTTATTTATTTAACTGGGCAAGTCAGTTAAAGAACAAATTGTTATTTACAGTGACGACCTACACCGACCAAACCTGGACGACGCTGGGCCAATTGTGCACTGACATATGGGACTCCCAATCACAGCCGGTTGTGATACAGCCTGGATTCAAACCAGGGTGTCTGCAGTGACGCCTCGAGCACTGAGATGCAGTGCCTTGGAACTCTACACCACTCGGGAGCCACCCGAAAGCCCCTCACTTTGTCAGCACTCTGAGGAGAAAGTCCCTCTAATTACTGTGACCCATACCCACTCGGCACAAACTGGTTGAATCAAGGTTGTTTCCGTGTAAATACAAAAAAAAGATATAATATCGATGTGGAAAACTGATTGGAAAATGTCATCAACATAAATGTTTGTGATTTCATGCTGAATTCGCGTTAGTTGACAACGCAATCAAGTGTAAATCTAAACCAGACGTTGAATTGACATCTCTGCCCAGCGGATAGTCTCTCTGACAACTGTATCGTCACTTGTTGTTAAGGGACACCATGCCTCTCTGAGGGTGTAGAGCCATGAGCTGTGATGACAGAACACTGTAGTAACACTGTAGCACGTATCACTGTAAATCTCCACGGCAACCCGCCTCTATACTGTACCATACACATTCTATGAAGCCAGATGGTAAATTCCTGCTCCTTATTTTGGCTCTTCTCCCCAAGACATTTAAAATTCTATGTGATTCAGTATCGGATTAATTCGGAAGTCAGCAAGAACCAATTTACAGCAGGCAATCTGGGGTGTTGATCTGGGGTGTTACATATTACAGTACAATTTACAGTACAGATTACAGTACAGATGACAGTACAGATTACAGTACAGATGACAGTACAGATGACAGTACAGATTACAGTAAAGATCACGGGAAATATTACAGTACAGATGACAGTACAGATGACAGTACAGATGACAGTACACATTACAGATGACAGTACAGATGACAGTACAGATGACAGTACAGATCACAGGAAATATTACAGTACAGATGACAGTACAGATCACAGTACAGATCACAGGAAATATTACAGTACAAATTACAGTACAGATGACAGTACAGATGACAATATAGATGACAGTACAGATGACAGTACAGATGACAATACAGATTACAATACAGATGACAGTACAGATGACAGTACAGGTTACAGATAGTGTTGCTGCGTACTGAACCTGTTGTAGATCAAAGGATAGGGCAGAGTGGTGATGAGACATGTCAGATGATATCAACCATGTTAACCGATTATTGATTGTTTAAAGTTCCAGGGTGGGGCGGCAAGGTAGCCTAGTGGTTAGAGCGTTGGACTAGCATCCAGAAGGTTGTAAGTTCAAATCCCCAAGCTGACAAGGTACAAATCTGTTGTTCTGCCCCTGAACAGGCACTTATTTTCATTGAAAATAAGAATTTGTTCTTAACTGACTTGCCTGGTTAAATAAAGGTGAAGAAAAGTTGGATGGACATACAGTCAAAGGTTTGGACACACGGACTCATTAAAGGGTTTTTATTTATTTGTACTATTTTCTACATTGTAGAATAATAGTGAAGACATCAAAACTATGAAATAACACATATGGAATCATGTAGTAACCAAAAAAGTGTTAAACAAATCAAAATCTATTTTATATTTAAGATTCTTCAAAGTAGACACCCTTTGCCTTGATGACAGTTTTGCACACTCTTGGCATTCTCTTGTTGGCACTTGTTGGCTGCTTTTCCTTCACTCTGCGGTCCAATTTACCCCAAACCATCTCAATTAGGTTGAGGTCGGTGGATTGTGGAGGCCAGTTCATCTGATGCAGCACTCCATCACTTTCCTTCTTGGTCAAATAGCCCTTACAAAGCCTGGAGGTGTGTTGAGTTATTGTCCTGTTGAAAAACAAATGATACTCCCACTAAGCGCAAACCAGACAGGATGGAGCATCGCTGCAGAATGCTGTGGTAGCCATGCCGGTTAAGTGTGCCTTGAATTCTAAATAAATCACAGAGAGTGTCACCAGCAAAGCACCCCCACACCATTACACCTCCTCCTCCATGCTGCACGGTGGGAACTACACATGCGGAGACCATCCATTTACCTACTCTGTGTCTCACAAGGACACGGCAGTTGGATCCAAAAAGCTAAAATTTGGACCAAAATTCAGACCAAAGGACAAGCAGACCAAGCCACACAACTTGCCTAGAGAGTTTTCAGCTAGACTTTCCGTGGCTGTTTATTTACCACCAAAGACAGATGCTGGCACTAAGACCGCACTCTGTCAGCTGTATAAGGAAATAAGCAAACAGGAAACCACTCACCAGAGGCGGCGCTCCTAGTGGCCGGAGACTTTAATGCAGGGAAACTTAAATCAGTTCTACCAAATCTCTATCAACGTGTTAAATGTGCAACCAGAGGGGAAAAAAATGTCTAGATCTCCTGTACTCCACACACAGAGACGCGAATAAAACTCTACCTCGCCCTCCATTTGGTAAATCCGACCACAACTCTACTGGAAGCACCAGTGACTCGGTCTATAAACAAGTGGTCAGATGAAGCAGATGCTAAACTACAGGACTGTTTTGCTATCACAGACTGGAACATGTTCCGGGATGCTTCCGATGGAATTGAGGAGTACACCAGATCAGTCACTGGCTTTATCAATAAGTGCATCGAGGACGTCGTCCCCACAGTGACTGTACGTACATACCCTAACCAGAAGCTATGGATTACAGGCAACATTCGCACTGAGCTAAAGGGTAGAGCTGGCGCTTTCAAGGTGCGGGACTCTAACCCGGAAGCTTACAAGAAATCCTGCTATGCCCTGCGACGAACCATCAAACAGTGCTATGATTGAATCATTCTACACCGGCTCCGACGCTCGTCTTATGTGGCAGGACTTGCAAACTATCACAGACTACAAAGGGAAGCACAGCCACGAGCTGCCCAGTGACACGAGCCTACCAGACGATTTGCATACCGCCCAAACAGATCCACAGATGATGCAATCTCTATTGCACTCCACACTGCCCTTTCCCACCTGGACAAAATGAACACTTATGTGAGAATGCTATTCATTGACTACAGCTCAGCGTTCAACACCATAGTGCACTCAAAGTTCATCACTAAGCTAAGGATGCTGGGAATAAAACACCTCCCTCTGCAACTGAAATTCCTCAAATTAACTTTAATTTAAAAAAAAATTGCATTCCAGGTGACTACCTCATGAAGCTGGTTGAGAGAATGCCAAGAGTGCGCAAAACTGCCATCAAGGCAAAAGGTGTCTACTTTGAAGAATCTCAAATATAAAATATATTTTGATTTGTTTAACACTTTTTTGGTTACTACATGATTCCACAAGTGTTATTTCATAGTTTTGATGTCTTCACTACTATTCTACAATGTAGAAAATAGTAAAAATAAAGAAAAACCCTTGAATGAGTAGGTGTGTCCAAACGTTTGACTGGTACTGTATGTGTACAAAAACACTATGTACACAGCAAATGCACTTTGAGGGCACTATACTGCTGAAATAGGTTTAAACAGTCACAATATTGGAGCTAAAACAATGTCTAAGTCCAATTGGGGTTTGGCAGATAGACAAGACAACTGCTCTGAGAACAACTTGGGGTCTGAAAAATGCATGATTATTTTGCTGGTCATTGCGAACCCCTGTCACTGTGGGACCAGAAAAGCCCAATGTTAAGGAGCCTGTTGGGAAGTACGTATGCATGATGAGTGGTGGTGACCTATTGACTGGAGGCTTGCAGGATAAAACAACACTCTGGTCTAGGCCGTTGACTGACAGTCCCTAACAAGCCCAATTATTATGACAGTGGCTGGCCCAGTGTCCGGCAGGCAGCTTGCTCTGTGATGGGCCTGATAAGAGTGGTTTTCTTTGATGCTCACAGCAGTCCTCTCACTCTGTCTCTCTGCATCTCCCTCTCTCTCTCTCTCTGGCTGTCTCTCGCTCTCTAAATCAAACCCTCTCACTCTTTCTCCCCCCCCCCTCTGCCTGCCTGCCTGCCTGCCTCTCTCTTTCAATTCAATTTCAGGGCTTTATTGGCATGGGAAACATATGTTTACATTGCCAAAGCAAGTGAAGTAGATAATAAACATGTACAGAAAACATTACACTCACAAAAGTTCAAAAATAATAAAGACATTTAAAATGTCATATTATGTCTATATACAGTGTTGTAACCATGTGCAAACAGTTAAAGTACAAAAGGGAAAAGAAATATAGGTTCTCTCTCTCTCTCTCTCTCTCTCTCTCTCTCTCTCCACACCTTATCCTCGTTGTTGTCTCTGACAAAGCTGCTGCTGGCTCTGGGTGACAGAGAGCTCAAAGAGCATCAGCATTGAAAGATCAACTTAGATTGCGTCATTGAAAGGGACGGGGAGGATGGGGGACAGAGGGACTTGGGGATGGGGACGGGTGGATGGGAACAGGGGGACAGGGGGATGGGGACAGGGGGATGGGGGCAGGGGGATGGGGGACAGGGGGATGGGGGCAGGGGGACAGGGGGATGGGGACAGGGGGATGGGGGACAGAGGGATGGGGACAGGGGGATGGGGGACAGGGGGATGGGGGACAAGGGGATGGGGACAGGGGGATGGGGGACAGGGGGTGGGGACAGGGGGATGGGGGACAGGGGGATGGGGACAGAGGGATGGGGGACAAGGGGATGGGGACAGGGGGTGGGGGACAGGGGGTGGGGACAGGGGAGTGGGGACAGGGGGATGGGGGCAGGGGGATGGGACAGGGGGATGGGAAGTGAGGGAGTAGGGAACAATCTAATTGGATCAGAAAATGCTGACAAGGGGTTCATGTTATGAATGGGACACTCACAATGATGTCACCCCCTACACCCCCAAACCTCCCATCCCCCACGCCATCGCCCCATCCCCCATTCCTCACCCCCTCCCCACCCCCTCAGGAATAATACACTTCAAAGTCTCTCAGTGACACAACTTTGCATGCTGCTGTTTGACATTTTGCCTACTGCTATCAAGCTTGGCTTGGCTTGATGTGGTAAAGAGCCTAATATAGTCTTCCTGATGCAGATGGAGGTCTGTTAGGTGGCATATACGCATATGGCTAATGGCAACGGCATTACGTCACTACAGAGAAGCACATTAGACAGAGTGGTTGAGATCGGCTCTGACATGGTCCAGGAGTCTTCCCTGACCCTATGACCCCGGAGCCTACCACCTCTTCATGGTGATATGCACACACACACACACACACACACAGTATTTGGGGATGAGTTTACTCTACAGTGGAGTGATCGTGGTCGGTAGTGGGACACCCCTCTTCCCTTTCCTCCCTATGTTACCTCCTTCCCTCCTCTCCTTCCCCCCTCTCCTACCCTCCTCTCCTTTGCTCCTCTCCTTCCCTCCTCTCCTACCCTCCTCTCCTTTGCTCCTCTCCTTCCCTCCCCCAGCCTCAGATTCCAGGCTACATGTAAAGGAACATCTACGTAAGATGGATACAAAGGTTAACCAACCAGGGCTATGAATCTAGTAGCTGTTTAACTGCCTGAAGGACCCTCAGCCGCTAGGATAATCTTATAAAGTACATCATGTTTTCACCTCGGCTGACAGGATTGGATATTTAAGATATATGCTACAAACAGTATTAGTTTTAACATAATTAATACTTGTGTGGTATCTGTGCTATACTTGTACTGGTAACGCTAGAGTGAAGGATTGAATGGTAACCCTGACCCTACCACACTCCTTCATCTAACCCAGACATAGGTGCAAGTAGTATTTGAAATCTTTCTTGGTATGCTTGTTTGGGCCTGCCTGGAGTGCCCAAGGCGTGGGATATGAATCTAGGACTCTTCCATTGCAACAGGCAACCCCAATCAAACACAGATACACTACCTGAAGACAACAACTACTATTAGAACCCAGGTCTGATCTACCCGGGTCTGACATTATGTCTCAATCTGTTAAGAACATCTTTGATATGACGGTCAGCGATAACTCATTCCTATCCCATTCCTATCTGACAGCCGAAGGAGCTGTGTGAAATATCGTCTGCTTCCCAAATAGCACCCTATTTCCTACGTAGTGCACTACTTTTGGACCAGAGCACTACGGGCCTTTGTGAAAAGTAGTGCACTATATAGGAACAAAGGGTGCTATTTGGGATGTAGAGAGAACACCTGGCCTAATGATCTCTTCTTGGAACACTCTCCTACACTACTTCTGACGTCATTTAACGTATCAGACTAGACTTTCCAACCTTGGACATAGAGTTCTCAGCTCTTTTCAAACCGTGCTCACCTTGAATCAGACATTCAGTCTGTGTCTGCTCTTAACCCCTCTTAACCCCCCAAATGAAAGCTGTTTGTCTACACAAAAACATCATATTGTTTTAATGGAACGTTGAAAAACATATTGAAATGACAGAATAGAGTAGTCTACCTGTTGTATAATTGGTTAGGCTACCAAGTACTAATCAATGGCTTGATGAAGTTTATCAGAGGACATCTCTTAATACCAGCAAAATGTGAACACACACCCAGACACATATGAACTTAACGCTATGGTGATGCTTCATTTAAAGTGTCCTTACTTGTGTAATTACACTGTAACGTTTATTGACTGTAACAACCAATAGTTACAATGCAACAACAGCACCTAACTGGTAGTCATTGCGGTCTGTAATAACAGTGAGTGCTTGTTTGCCAGGCTCGCTACATTCAACAAACTTACTGTTTTGTTTCTTCTCAGATGTGTCTGATTCAGGATGCGTTGGGTGTCAGAAAGATGACGCTCAATAGGTTGTAATTAGTTACCCATGAATTGGGGCGGCAGGGTAGCCTAGTGGTTAGAGTGTTGGACTAGTAACCGAAAGGTTGCAAGTTCAAATCCCAGAGCTGACAAGGTACAAATCTGTCATTCTGCCTGTTACAGAGTGCTTGTTACAGAGTAATTACACATGGTATTACACTGTAATAAGGACCCCTTAAAATGAAGTGTTACAGTTAACTACATTACTTGTTACAGTGTAATTACACATGTTATTACACTGTAATAAGGACCCGCTAAAACTCATTGTTACACTTGTTACAGAGTAATTACGCACGGTATTACACTGTAAAATGAAGTAAAAATGAAGTGTTACAAACTATACTTTATCAGCTCCTTCATTGAATAATATTCTCATGCCAGAAAATGGACATTAAAAACAAAAATACCCTTACTGACAAGAAGCACATGGCTGAGCTCTTTAATTACCACTTCATTAAGTCAGGATTCCTATTTGACTCAGCCATGCCTTCTTGCCCATCCAACATTTCCTCATCTCCCACCCCTTCTAATGCGACTATCCCCGATGCTTCTCCCTCTTTTTCCCCTGCCCCGTTTCTCCCTGCAGGCAGTCACTGAGTCCAAGGTGCTAAAGGAGCTCCTTAAACTTGACCCCAAAAAAACATCTGGGTCAGATGGTTTAGACCCTTTCTTCTTTAAGGTTGCTGCCCCTATCATCACCAAGCCTCTCTCTGACCTTTTTAACCTGTCTCTCCTTTTCTGGGGAGGTTCCCATTGCTTGGAAGGCAGCCACGGTTCATCCTGTATTTAAAGGGGGAGATCAAGCTGATCCTAATTGTTACAGGCCTATTTCTATTTTGCCCTGTTTATCAAAAGTGTTGGAAAAACTTGGTTGGTTTTCTTGATGTCTATAGTATTCTCTCGGGTATGCAATCTGGTTTCCCCTCAGGTTATGGATGTGTCACTGCAACCTTAAAGCTCCTCAATGATGTCACCATTGCTCTTGATTCTAAGCAATGTTGTGCTGTTATTTATATTGACTTGGTCAAAGCTTTTGATACGGTAGACCATTCCGTTCTTGTGGCCCGGCTAAGGAGTATTGGTGTCTCTGAGGGGTCTTTGGGCTGGTTTGCTAACTACCTCTCTCAAAGAGTACAGTGTATAAAGTCAGAAAATCTGCTGTCTCAGCCACTGCCTGTCACCAAGGGAGTACCCCAAGGCTTGATCATAGGCGCCACGCTCTTCTCAATTGATAACAATAACATAGCTCAGGCAGTAGAAAGCTCTCTCATCCATTTATATGATGATACAGTCTTATGCTCAGCTGGCCCCTCCCCAGATTGTGTGTTAAATAATAACGCTTTCTTAGTGTCCAACACGCTTTCTCTACCCATAACCTTGTCCTGAACACCTCCAAAACTAAGGTCTTGTGGTTTAATAAGAAGAATGCCCCTCTCCCCACAGATGTGATTACTACCTCTGAGGGTTAAGAGCTTGAGGTAGTCACCTCATACAAGTACTTGGTAGTATGGCTAGACGGTACACGGTCCTTCTCTCAGCACATATTCAAAGCTGCAGGCTAAAAGAAAATCTAGATTTGGTTTCCTCTATCGTAATCGCTCATCTTTCACCCCAGCTGCCAAACTAACCCTGATTCAGATGACCATCCTACCCATGCTAGATTACGGAGACATAATTTATAGATTGGCAGGTAAGGGTGCTCTCAAAAAACTAGATGTTCTTTACCATTCGGCCATCAGATTTGCCACCAATGCTCCTTATAGGACACATCACTGCACTCTATACTCCTCTGTAAACTGGGCATCTCTATATAACCATCACAAGAATCACTGGTTGATGCTTATTTATAAAACCCTCTCAGGCCTCACTCCCTACTATCTGAGATATCTACTGCAGCCCTCATCCCCCACATACAACACCCGTTCTGCCAGTCACATTCTGTTATTAAAGGTCCCCAAAGCACACACATCCCTGAGTCGCTCCTCTTTTCAATTCTCTGCAGCTGCTAGCGACTGGAACGAGCTGCAACAAACACTCAAACTGGACAGTTTTATCACAATCTCTTCATTCAAAGACTCAATCATGGACTCTCTTACTGACAGTTGTGGCTGCTTTGTGTGATGTATTGTTGTCTCTACCTTCTTGCCCTTTGTGCTGTTGTCTGTGCCCAATAATATTTGTACCATGTATTGTGCTACTACCATGTTGTGTTGCTACCATGTTGTTGTTATGTTGTGTTGTCATGTGTTGCTGCCTTGCTATGTTGTTGTCTTAGGTCTCTCTTTATGTAGTGTCGTGTTGTCTCTCTTGTCATGATGAGTGTTTTATCCTATATTTATATTTTATTTATTTTTATTTTTTAATCCTAGTCCCAGTCCCCACAGGAGGCCTTTTGCCTTTTGGTAGGCCGTCATTGTAAATAAGAATTTGTATTTAACTGACTCGTCTAGTTAAATAAAGGTTCAATAATGGAGCTAATTTTCCAACTTAAAGGTGAGCAAAGTTTCAGTTTCACTCCGGTGTCTTTCCCAAAATTCTACCAATAACACGGCTCTGAGCGCCACCCATCCTCCCACATGATTTCCATAGGTAGGATTTCCATTTTTTTTATGTTGCTTTTTTGCACCCCAGTATCTCTACTTGCACATCTATCACTCTAGTGTTTAATTGTTAAATTGTAATTATTTAGCCTTTATGGCCTATTTATTGCCATACCTCCCTAATCTTACAACATTTGCACACACTATATATAGACTTTTCTATTGTGTTATTGACTGTATGTTTGTTTATCCCATGTGTAACTCTGTGTTGTTGTTTTTGTCGCACTTTGCTTTATCTTGGCCGGGTCGCAGCCCAATGTTAAGACGCACACCTGGGTTAGAGTACAAATCCATAGGAAGGAGGCAGACCTCGAGACAGACCTCGTCCTAACACAGCTAACATAACTAACACAGCCAACACAGCCAACACAGCCAACACAGCCAACACAGCTAACACAGCCAACACAACTAACACAACTAACACAGCTAACACAACTAACCCAGCTAACATAACTAACACAGCCAACACAGCTAACACAACTAACACACCTAACACAGCTAACATAACTAACACAGCCAACACAGCTAACACAACTAACACAGCCAACACAGCCAACACAGCTAACACAACTAACACAGCCAACACAGCTAACATAACTAACACACCTAACACAGCCAACACAGCCAACACAGCCAACACAGCTAACACAACTAACACAGCTAACATAACTAACACACCTAACACAGCCAACACAGCTAACATAACTAACACAGCCAACACAGCCAACACAGCTAACACAACTAACACAGCTAACACAACTAACACACCTAACACAGCTAACATAACTAACACAGCCAACACAGCTAACATAACTAACACACCTAACACACCTAACACAGCCAACACAGCTAACATAACTAACACAGCCAACACAGCCAACACAGCTAACACACCTAACACAGCCAACACAGCCAACACAACTAACACAGCTAACATAACTAACACACCTAACACAGCCAACACAACTAACATAACTAACACAGCCAACACAGCTAACACAACTAACACAGCCAACACAGCTAACACAACTAACACACCTAACACACCTAACACAGCCAACACAGCTAACTAACACACACCTAACACAGCCAACACAGCCAACACAGCTAACACAGCCAACACAACTAACACAGCTAACATAACTAACACACCTAACACAGCCAACACAACTAACATAACTAACACAGCTAACACAACTAACACAGCCAACACAGCTAACACAACTAACACAGCTAACACAACTAACACAGGGCTGGGCTGCTGAGACTGGAGGCCAGTGAGGGACTGGTAGTTAGACTCGGCTGCTGAGTCTGGAGGCCAGTGAGGGGCTGGTAGTTAGACTGGGCTGCTGAGATTGGAGGCCAGTGAGGGGCTGGTAGTTAGACTGGGCTGCTGAGATTGGAGGCCAGTGAGGAGCTGGTAGTTAGACTGGGCTGCTGAGATTGGAGGCCAGTGAGGGGCTGGTAGTTAGACTGGGCTGCTGAGACTGGAGGCCAGTGAGGGGCTGTGTTCGTTGTCTGTATAGGAAGTGGAAGTCTCAGGACAGAAAGCCATTGTAAATCACCAGCCTGAGTGTTGTAACCCACTGACCCACAGAGCCCCAGGGAGTTCTCCTCTCTCCTCTCTTTCCTGTAAATCTGAAGATCGAACACCGACCGTCAACCGACCGGGCACTCTGCCAAATCACTCCCCCTCTGCTGTAGAGCTCTAGAAAGCCTACCAGCTATTGTTTCCTACCAGCTATTGTTTCCTACCAGCTATTGTTTCGTACCAGCTACAGTTGCTTACCAGCTATTGTTTCCTACCAGCTACAGTTGCTTACCAGCTATTGTTTCCTACCAGCTATTGTTTCCTACCAGCTATTGTTTCCTACCAGCTACAGTTGCTTACCAGCTATTGTTTCCTACCAGCTATTGTTTCCTACCAGCTATTGTTTCCTACCAGCTACAGTTGCCTACCAGCTATTGTTTCCTACCAGCTACAGTTGCTTACCAGCTATTGTTTCCTACCAGCTACAGTTGCCTCCAGCTATTGTTTCCTACCAACTATTGTTTCCTACCAGCTACAGTTGCCTACCAGCTATTGTTTCCTACCAGCTACAGTTGCCTACCAGCTATTGTTTCCTACCAGCTACAGTTGCCTACCAGCTATTGTTTCCTACCAGCTACAGGTGCCTACCAGCTATTGTTTCCTACCAGCTACAGGTGCCTACCAGTTGCCTACCAGCTACAGTTGCCTACCAGCTATTGTTTCCTACAAGCTACAGTTGCCTACCAGCTATTGTTTCCTACCAGCTACAGTTGCCTACCAACTATTGTTTCCTACCAGCTACAGGTGCCTACCAGCTATTGTTTCCTACCAGCTACAGGTGCCTACCAGCTATTGTTTCCTACCAGCTACAGTTGCCTACCAGCTATTGTTTCCTACAAGCTACAGTTGCCTACCAGCTATTGTTTCTTACCAGCTATTGTTTCCTACCAGCTATTGTTTCCTACCAGCTACAGTTGCCTACCAGCTATTGTTTCCTACCAGCTACAGTTGCCTACCAGCTATTGTTTCCTACCAGCTATTGTTTCCTACCAGCTACAGTTGCTTACCAGCTATTGTTTCCTACCAGCTATTGTTTCCTACCAGCTATTGTTTTCCTACCAGCTACAGTTGCTTACCAGCTATTGTCAAATCAAATCAAATCAAATTTTATTTGTCACATACACATGGTTAGCAGATGTTAATGCGAGTGTAGCGAAATGCTTGTGCTTCTAGTTCCGACAGTGCAGTAATAACCAACAAGTAATCTAACTAACAATTCCAAAACTACTGTCTTATACACAGTGTAAGGGGATAAAGAATATGTACATAAGGATATATGAATGAGTGATGGTACAGAGCAGCATAGGCAAGATACAGTAGCTGATATCGAGTACAGTATATAGATATGAGATGAGTATGTAAACAAAGTGGCATAGTTAAAGTGGCTAGTGATACATGTATTACATAAGGGTGCAGTCGATGATATAGAGTACAGTATATACGTATGCATATGAGATGAATAATGTAGGGTATGTAAACATTATATAAGGTAGCATTGTTTAAAGTGGCTAGTGATATATTTACATCATTTCCCATCAATTCCCATTATTAAAGTGGCTGGAGTTGAGTCAGTGTCAGTGTCAGTGTGTTGGCAGCAGCCACTCAATGTTAGTGGTGGCTGTTTAACAGTCTGATGGCCTTGAGATAGAAGCTGTTTTTCAGTCTCTCGGTCCCAGCTTTGATGCATCTGTACTGACCTCGCCTTCTGGATGATAGCGGGGTGAACAGGCAGTGGCTCGGGTGGTTGATGTCCTTTATGATCTTTATGGCCTTCCTGTAACATCGGGTGGTGTAGGTGTCCTGGAGGGCAGGTAGTTTGCCCCCGGTGATGCGTTGTGCAGACCTCACTACCCTCTGGAGAGCCTTACGGTTGAGGGCGGAGCAGTTGCCGTACCAGGCGGTGACACAGCCCGCCAGGATGCTCTCGATTGTGCATCTGTAGAAGTTTGTGAGTGCTTTTGGTGACAAGCCGAATTTCTTCAGCCTCCTGAGGTTGAAGAGGCGCTGCTGCGCCTTCTTCACGATGCTGTCTGTGTGAGTGGACCAATTCAGTTTGTCTGTGATGTGTATGCCGAGGAACTTAAAACTTGCTACCCTCTCCACTACTGTTCCATCGATGTGGATAGGGGGTGTTCCCTCTGCTGTTTCCTGAAGTCCACAATCATCTCCTTAGTTTTGTTGACGTTGAGTGTGAGGTTGTTTTCCTGACACCACACTCCGAGGGCCCTCACCTCCTCCCTGTAGGCCGTCTCGTCGTTGTTGGTAATCAAGCCTACCACTGTTGTGTCGTCCGCAAACTTGATGATTGAGTTGGAGGCGTGCGTGGCCACGCAGTCGTGGGTGAACAGGGAGTACAGGAGAGGGCTCAGAACGCACCCTTGTGGGGCCCCAGTGTTGAGGATCAGCGGGGAGGAGATGTTGTTGCCTACCCTCACCACCTGGGGGCGGCCCGTCAGGAAGTCCAGTACCCAGTTGCACAGGGCGGGGTCGAGACCCAGGGTCTCGAGCTTGATGACGAGCTTGGAGGGTACTATGGTGTTGAATGCCGAGCTGTAGTCGATGAACAGCATTCTCACATAGGTATTCCTCTTGTCCAGATGGGTTAGGGCAGTGTGCAGTGTGGTTGAGATTGCATCGTCTGTGGACCTATTTGGGCGGTAAGCAAATTGGAGTGGGTCTAGGGTGTCAGGTAGGGTGGAGGTGATATGGTCCTTGACTAGTCTCTCAAAGCACTTCATGATGACGGATGTGAGTGCTACGGGGCGGTAGTCGTTTAGCTCAGTTACCTTAGCTTTCTTCGGAACAGGAACAATGGTGGCCCTCTTGAAGCATGTGGGAACAGCAGACTGGTATAGGGATTGATTGAATATGTCCGTAAACACACCGGCCAGCTGGTCTGCGCATGCTCTGAGGGCGCGGCTGGGGATGCCGTCTGGGCCGGCAGCCTTGCGAGGGTTAACATTTTTAAATGTCTTACTCACCTCGGCTGCAGTGAAGGAGAGACCGCATGTTTTCATTGCAGGCCGTGTCAGTGGCACTGTATTGTCCTCAAAGCGGGCAAAAAAGTTATTTAGTCTGCCTGGGAGCAAGACATCCTGGTCCGTGACTGGGCTGGGTTTCTTCCTGTAGTCCGTGATTGACTGTAGACCCTGCCACATGCCTCTTGTGTCTGAGCCGTTGAATTGAGATTCTACTTTGTCTCTGTACTGACGCTTAGCTTGTTTAATAGCCTTGCGGAGGGAATAGCTGCACTGTTTGTATTCAGTCATGTCACCAGACACCTTGCCCTGATTAAAAGCAGTGGTTCGAGCTTTCAGTTTCACACGAATGCTGCCATCAATCCAAGGTTTCTGGTTAGGGAATGTTTTAATCGTTGCTATGGGAACGACATCTTCAACGCACGTTCTAATGAACTCGCACACCGAATCAGCGTATTCGTCAATGTTGTTGTCTGACGCAATACGAAACATCTCCCAGTCCTACCAGCTACAGTTGCTTACCAGCTATTGTTTCCTACCAGCTACAGTTGCTTACCAGCTTTTTTTTCCTACCAGCTATTGTTTCCTACCAGCTATTGTTTCCTACCAGCTATTGTTTCCTACCAGCTACAGTTGCTTACCAGCTATTGTTTCCTACCAGCTACAGTTGCCTACCAGCTATTGTTTCCTACCAGCTACAGGTGCTTACCAGCTATTGTTTCCTACCAGCTACAGTTGCCTCCAGCTATCGTTTCCTACCAGCTACAGTTGCTTACCAGCAGTGGCCGTAACTGCAAGGTGGTGGTAGGGCTTCTCTCTTCATGGGTAAATCCGTTTCAGCGTAAGGCAGATCTTTCATAACGTCCCTCTTGAACTTTTTAATGGCAGTCAGTCTAACATCATTCAACATTCAGTCTAGAGACAAACATCATTAGCCCCCCAGTCAAAGTGCCCTACTGAATAAATCGTAGCTAACACACAATGAAATGCTGCTGCAGCTGCACTAGCGGGACTATCTGTTGTAGGAGGTGGAGAATGGAGAGGATTCAAATATTTATCTGACCTGAAATTAGTTTACATACCATCTCCAAACGAGCGAGTCAAGTATCCACAACATCCAGCAGACCTCCAATGTCTGTGTGCATCCCAAGCCTGTGTGAAATGTAGTGCACTTATGTAGGGAATAGGGTGCCATGGTGGTACTATGTAGGGAATAGGGTGCCATGTTGGCACTATGTAGAGAATAGGGTGCCATGTTGGCACTATGTAGAGAATAGGGTGCCATGTTGGCACTATGTAGAGAATAGGGTGCCATGTTGGCACTATGTAGAGAATAGGGTGCCATGTTGGCACTATGTAGAGAATAGGGTGCCATGTTGGCACTATGTAGAGAAAAGGGTGCCATTTGGGATACACACAATGACATTTCAGATAGCGATCCTCTCCCTCAGCCCTGTAAGTGTCTGCATTTCCTGTTCCTAGACTCGCCCAGACCCAGACAGCTGGCTAGGTCTCAGCCCAGACCCAGACAGCTGGCTAGGCCTCAGCCCAGACCCAGACACCTAGCTAGGCCCCAGCCCAGACTGACAGCTAGCTAGGCCACAGCCCAGACCCAGACAGCTGGCTAGGTCTCAGCCCAGACCCAGACAGCTGGCTAGGCCTCAGCCCAGACCCAGACACCTAGCTAGGCCCCAGCCCAGACTGACAGCTAGCTAGGCCACAGCCCAGACCCAGACAGCTGGCTAGGTCTCAGCCCAGACCCAGACAGCTGGCTAGGCCTCAGCCCAGACCCAGACACCTAGCTAGGCCCCAGCCCAGACTGACAGCTAGCTAGGCCACAGCCCAGACCCAGACCAGACAGCAGACAGCTAGCTAGGCCTCCGCCCAGACCCAGACAGCTAGCTCAGCCCAGGCCTCCGCCCAGACCCAGACAGCTAGCTAGGCCTCAGCCCAGACCCAGACAGCTAGCTAGGCCTCAGCCCAGACCCAGACAGCTAGCTAGGCCAGACCCAGCCCAGGCCTCAGCCCAGACCCAGACAGCTAGCTAGGCCTCAGCCCAGACCCAGACAGCTAGCTAGACCCAGACAACTAGCTAGGCCTCAGCCCAGACCCAGACAGCTAGCTAGGCCTCCGCCCAGACCCAGACAGCTAGCTAGGCCTCCAGCCCAGACACTAGCAGACAGCTAGACCCAGACAGCTAGTCCTCAGCCCAGACCCAGACAGCTAGGCCTCAGCCCAGACCCAGACAGCTAGCTAGGCCTCAGCCCAGACCCAGACAACTAGCTAGGCCTCAGCCCAGACCCAGACAGCTAGCTAGGCCTCAGACCAGACCCAGACAACTAGCTAGGCCTCAGCCCAGACCCAGACAGCTAGCTAGGCCTCCGCCCAGACCCAGACAGCTAGCTAGGCCTCCGCCCAAACTCAGACAGCTAGCTAGGCCTCAGCCCAGACCCAGACAGCTAGCTAGGCCTCAGCCCAGACCCAGACAGCTAGCTAGGCCTCAGCCCAGATCCAGACAGCTAGCTAGGCCTCAGCCCAGACCCAGACAGCTAGCCTCAGCTGCAATTCCTCCGCTCCACCTTTCCTATACTGCCACACATAAATCACTCCTCCAGACACACAGCTAGGAAAGAGTAACAGTACAGAGCTTCACACATAATCTGTCTCGGTCTCTGTCTCTCTCTAAACCAGCCAGTTCTACCATTATGTAAGCTCTTACAGGGACCTCTGTCACACAGTGGTCTGCTGTACCAGTGCCAGAGCCATACCAGAGGCAGGCAGTCACAGAGAACACCCTCAGGGTGTTTGAAAGATTTCAAACATTATTTGAACCCAGGTCTGGTGTGGGAGACTGAGAGGTCAATGGTAGTTTTCACTGGAAACTTCCATTCCAAAGGTATCGTGTCCTCTTAAGTATGCACTGTTTAGATACTATTGGAATTTCTCCTCTGTCCTGGAGAGCATCAGTATTATGTTTCAGTGGCAGGGCATTTACCTTTTCTAAGTTAATGTAGTAGTTCATTATAACTGACTGTGGGAACAGTAGAATGATCTCTCAGACTCTGCCCTCTTGTCTGCTCTTCCTGTCATACAGCCTGCGTCCCAAATGGACCCTATTCCTTCTACAGTGCCCTACTTTTAACCAAGGGCCCATAGGGTGTTTGTGCGTGAGCGTTCGTGCACGCGGTTTTGTAATTTCTGCGTTTCACATCGCATCCTCTGATATGTCATTCAAACAGTCATTCAGGAAACAGTCATTCAGGAAACAGTCATTCTGGGAAACAATCATCCAGGAAACAGTCATTCTAGAAACAAGTCATTCAAATAGTCATTCAGGAAACAGTCATTCTGGGAAACAGTCATCCAGGAAACAGTCATTCTAGAAACAAGTCATTCAAACAGTCATTCAGGAAACAGTCATTCAGGAAACAGTCATTCAAACAGTTGTTAAAAAGACATTCAAACAGTCATTCAAGAAACAGTCACTCAGACAGTCATTCAGGAAACAATCATTCAGACAGTTATTCAGGAAACAGTCATTCAAACAGTCATTCAAGAAACAGTCAGTCAAAGTCATTCAGGAAATAGTCATTCTGGAAATAGTCATTCTGGAAAAAGTAATTCAAACAGTCATTCAAACAGTCATTCAGAAAACAGTCATCCAGACAGTTATTCAGGAAACAGTCATTCAAACAGTCATTCAGGAAACAGTCATCCAAACAGTTATGCAGGATACAATCATTAAGTCAGTCATTCAGGAAACAGTCATTCAAACAGCCATGCAGGATACAGTCATTAAGACAGTCATGCAAGAAACAGTAATTCAGGAAAAAGTTATTCCGGAAACAGTCATTCAGGAAACAGTCCTTGGTGTTTTTGCTGTTATTGCCATTGTCTTTTCAATTTCTCAGGATATCAGTCATGCTACACTACCTTTCAAAAGTTCCGGGTCACTTAGAACTGTCCTTGTTTTTGAAAGAAATGCATATTTTTTTGTCCATTAAAATAGCAATAAATTGATCAGAAATACAGTGTAGGCATAGTTTATGTTGTGAATGACTATTGTAGCTGGAAACGGCTGATTTTTTAAAATGGAATATCTACATAGGCATACAGAGGCCCATCATCAGCAACCATCACTCCTGTGTTCCAATGGCACGCTAATCCAAGTTTATCATTTTAAAAGGCTAATTGATTATTAGAAAACCTTCTTGCAATTATGTTGGTACAGCTGAAATCTGTTGTTCTTATTAAAGAAGCAATAAAACTGGCCTTCTTTAGACTAGTTCATCAGCATTTGTGATTTTGATAACAAGCTTAAAATGGCAAGAAACGGAAGATCTCGTACAACGCTGTATACTACTCCTTTCACAGAACAGCGCAAACTGTCTCTAACCAGAATAGAAAGAGGAGTGGGAGGCCCCGGCGCACAACTGAGCAAGAGGCCAAGTACATCAGAATGTCTAGTTTGAGAAACAGACGCCTCACAAGTCTTCAACTGGCAGCTTCATTAAATAGTACCGGCAAACCACCAGTCTCAAAGTCAACAATGAAGAGGCGACTCCAGGATGCTGACCTTCGAGTTCTTCTGTCCAGTGTCTGTAATCTTTTGCCCATTCTTTATCTTTTATTTTTATTGGCCAGTCTGAGATATGGACTTTTCTTTAGAACTCTGCCTAAAAGGCCAGCATCACCTCTTCACTTTTGATGTTGAGACTGGTGTATGTTAAGTATATTTAAAACCAAATACGTTTCGAATTTTACCCAAATAGAATTTTACTGGGTGACTTTCACTTGAGTCATTTTCTTTTAAGGTATCTTTACTTTTACTCAAGTATGACAGTTGGGTACTTTTTCCACTACACACACACACACACACACACACACACACACACACACACACACACACACACACACACACACACACACACACACACACACACACACACACACACTCATCATAAAGAGAGGTGAAGGGCCCAGAGCCAAGGTAATTTTGAGGGTATTGACTGTATATAAAACCAAGAACCACCGCCTCAATTGTCTCTATACTAACGTCAATGCTCATTTGACATACAGGCTTGATTTAACATTGCTGAATGTCTTGACGGTGTCCGGTGTTAAGAATGTCTTGACGGTGTCCGGTGTTAAGAATGTCTTGACGGTGTCCGGTGTTAAGAATGTCTTGACGGTGTCCGGTGTTAAGAATGTCTTGACGGTGTCCGGTGTTAAGAATGTCTTGACGGTGTCCGGTGTTAAGAATGTCTTGACGGTGTCCGGTGTTAAGAATGTCTTGACGGTGTCCGGTGTTAAGAATGTCTTGACGGTGTCCGGTGTTAAGAATGTGACTGTTTTAGATGTAAACTGTCTTGATCAATTACAGTGAGTGTATTTGGTAACACCATACAGGCATAAGGAATTCCTAACACATTCACAACCCATACATAACTCACTCATAAGCATTACGTAGGCATACAGTGTTGTCCTTAGCTATTCCTAAGAAACACAGGCAGTGTTGAGCTGTCCTATGTCTACTACAGTATTATATTATATTGAGCTGTCCTATGTCTACTACAGTATTATATTATATTGAGCTGTCCTATGTCTACTACAGTATTATATTATATTGAGCTGTCCTATGTCTACTACAGTATTATATTATATTGAGCTGTCCTATGTCTGCTACAGTATTATATTATATTGAGCTGTCCTATGTCTACTACAGTATTATATTATATTGAGCTGTCCTATGTCTACTACAGTATTATATTATATTGAGCTGCTGTCCAGTATTATATTATATTGAGCTGTCCAGTATTATATTATATTGAGCTGTCCTATGTCTGCTACAGTATTATATTATATTGAGCTGTCCTATGTCTACTACAGTATTATATTATATTGAGCTGTCCTATGTCTACTACAGTATTATATTATGTTATATTATATTATATTGAGCTGTCCTATGTCTGCTACAGTATTATATTATATTATATTATATTATATTGAGCTGTCCTATGTCTACTATAGTATTATATTGAGCTGTCCTATGTCTGCTACAGTATTATATTATATTGAGCTGTCCTATGTCTACTACAGTATTATATTATATTGAGCTGTCCTATGTCTGCTACAGTATTATATTATATTGAGCTGTCCTATGTCTACTACAGTATTATATTATATTGAGCTGTCCTATGTCTGATACAGTATTATATTATATTATGTTATATTATATTGAGCTGTCCTATGTCTGCTACAGTATTATATTATGTTATATTATATTGAGCTGTCCTATGTCTGCTACAGTATTATATTATGTTATATTATATTGAGCTGTCCTATATCTGCTATGGTATACTGCTCTAGTGTTCCCTCTAATTTCATAAATCCCATAAAGGGTTTAGACAGGTGTCCCAAGAAAGAGAAGAAAGAGAGAGCGAAGATGAAATATAAATCAATTTTTTAATATCAGGGAGCACGGCCAGGAGAAATGTTCTGTTCATTTTTATAAGACGCCTCAAACCCAGCTCTGGAGGAGAGATTTAACGTCAAAAAGTTTAATCAAACGACAACTCCTCCAAGCCAACCTCACGCCTTGTTCAAAGCAACTGCACAACAACAAAGACAACGGAAAGAAAAGCCCCAATAGAATCCACTACGGCCTCAGTTCAAAGTGATTGAACTAATTCATTGAGGGCAAGAAAACCTTTGGAGTGAAAATAGGCATTGATTTTCCTCCAGTCACACAAGGCTATTCCTCCCAAACTTCATTCCCCACTTTGTGTGTCGGTTCAATGGCGCAATAGTCTAACTTGGGCCAAACTTCTGCCCCACAACAAAGGGAGTTGGAGAACAGAGAACAGAGAGGTGATATAAAGGTTATGTAAGTATTAATTAAAGACAATATTTCATGGATGTGAAAGTGAGACCTGCTGCTGCACGGATTCATGTTCAATTTCCTCACTGTTGTTTTTACAAAATGACTTAACAACTTTTGCCCCAAAAAAAGAACAAGCCAGAACACCAGTCAGTACACCAGTCAGTCAGTACACCCACCAGTCAGTCAGTACACCAGTCAGTCAATACACCAGTCAGTCAATACACCAGTCAGTCAATACACCAGTCAGTCAATACACCAGTCAGTCAGTACACCAGTCAGTACACCAGTCAGTCAGTACACCCACCAGTCAGTCAGTAAACCAGTCAGTCAATACACCAGTCAGTCAATACACCAATCAGTCAGTACACCAGTCAGTCAGTACACCAGTCAGTCAATACACCAGTCAGTCAGTACACCAGTCAGTCAGTACACCAATCAGTCAGTAGACCAGTCAGTCAGTACACCAGTCAGTACACCAGTCAGTCAGTACACCCACCAGTCAGTCAGTACACCAGTCAGTCAATACACCAGTCAGTCAATACACCAATCAGTCAATACACCAATCAGTCAGTACACCAATCAGTCAGTACACCAATCAGTCAGTAGATCAGTCAGTAGACCAGTAGTCACACCAGTCAGTCAGTACACCAGTCAGTACACCAGTCAGTCAGTACACCCACCAGTCAGTCAGTACACCAGTCAGTCAATACACCAGTCAGTCAATACACCAGTCAGTCAGTACACCAATCAGTCAGTAGACCAGTCAGTCAGTACACCAGTCAGTCAGTACACCAGTCAGTCAGTACACCCACCAGTCAGTCAGTAAACCAGTCAGTCAATACACCAGTCAGTCAATACACCAGTCAGTCAATACACCAGTCAGTCAATACACCAGTCAGTCACTACACCAGTCAGTCAATACACCAGTCAGTCAGTACACCAGTCAGTAAATACACCAGTCAGTCAGTACACCAGTCAGTCAATACACCAGTCAGTCACTACACCAGTCAGTCAATACACCAGTCAGTCAGTACACCAGTCAGTCAATACACCAGTCAGTACACCAGTCAGTACACCAGTCAGAATACCAGTCAGAACACCAGTCAGATACACAGTCAGTCAGTACACCAGTCAGTCAATGCACAGTCAGTCAGTACCCCAGTCAGAACAACAGTCAGTACACCAGTCAGTCAATGCACCAGTCAGTCAGTACAACACTCAGTCAATACACCAGTCAGTCAATACACCAGTCAGTACACCAGTCAAGAAATTCACCAGTCAGTACACCAGTCAGTCAATACACCAGTCAGTCAATACACCAGTCAGTCAATACACCAGTCAGTCAGTACACCAGTCAGTCAAATCACCAGTCAGTCAAATCACCAGTCAGTCAATCAATACACCAGTCAGTCAGTACACCAGTCAGTCAGTACACCAGTCAGTCAATACACAGTCAGTACACCAGTCAGTCAATACACCATTCAGTCAGTACACCAGTCAGTAAATCAATACACCAGTCAGCCAATACACCAGTATGACCAGTCTATATAGATATAGATATGACAAATACACCAGTCAGTCATATACACTAGTCAATATAGCTCCAGCTCTATATAGATATAGTCTATATAGAGTCAAAACACCAGTCAGTCAATACACCAGTCAGTACACCAGTCAGTCTAATACACAGTTAGTCAGAATACCAGTCAGAACACCAGTCAGATCATGATTGTTAGCTCAGTCAGTCAGTACATATATATGACAGTTAGCTCTATATAGACATAGATAGTTAGCTCTCAGTCAATGCACCAGTAGTACCCCAGTCAGAACTAAAAGTCATCAATGACCAGTCAGTCAGTACAACAGTCAGATCAATACACCAGTTAGTAAATAGACCAGTAAATACACCAGTCAGTAAATACACCAGCTCAGTACACCAGTCAGTCAATACACCAGTCAATCAATACACCAGTCAGTAAATACATTAGTCAGTCAATACACCAGCTCTATCAGACATCAGTTAGCACCAGTCAGTCAATAGCTCTATATGACCAGTCAGTAAATACACCAGTCAGTAAAATAGACATAGTCAATACAGTTAGTAAATATATAGATATGACAGTCAGTAAATACACCAGTTAGCTCTATATAGATAATGACAGTTAGCTCTATATAGACATAGATATGACAGTCAGTCAGTTACACCAGCCTCAACGACATAGATATGACAGTTGGTGTTCAGTTTTATTTGAATGGGTTTATTAGTTCCTATTACTGTTAGCTCTATATAGATATAGATATGACAGTTAGCTCTATATAGATATAGATATTCCAGTTAGCTCTATATAGATATAGATATGACAGTTAGCTCTATATAGATATAGATATTCCAGTTAGCTCTATATAGATATAGATATGACAGTTAGCTCTATATAGATATAGATATGACAGTTAGCTCTATATAGACATAGATATGACAGTTAGATATAGATATGACAGTTAGCTCTATATAGACATAGATATGACAGTTAGCTCTATATAGATATATAGATATAGATACAGTTAGCTCTATATAGATATAGATATAGTTAGATATAGATATGACAGTTAGCTCTATATAGATATAGATATGACAGTTAGCTCTATATAGATATAGATATGACAGTTAGCTCTATATAGATATAGATATGACAGTTAGCTCTATATATAGATATGACAGTTAGCTCTATATAGATATAGATATGACAGTTAGCTCTATATAGATATAGATATGACAGTTAGCTCTATATAGATATAGATATGACAGTTAGCTCTATATAGACATAGATATGACAGTTAGCTCTATATAGATATAGATATGACAGTTAGCTCTATATAGACATAGATATGACAGTTAGCTCTATATAGATATAGATATGACAGTTAGCTCTATATAGACATAGATATGAAACGATATACTGTAATAAATGTTATTCAGTCATGAGTTTACACTCAGAGGTGATGAGCCTTCCCAGTCTTTATGACTGCCATTTGCACTTTATGTCGGCTAACATTTGCTGAGATGGCCATACCATACTCATGAATATACATAGCTGTTTGAAATAAGAAATGAAGTGATATTGTTTTAAATGCTGAGGCATACAGTATATGGCGATGTACTCATTGTGCTGAATCATTATGTATATGTACAGTAAAATGAATGGATCTAAAAATAAATTGAACCTTTATTTAACTAGGCATGGATCATTAATGCTATGTGAGTTTATTGAGCTGCGGAACAGGACTGGACACTAGGTTGTAAAGGAGATGCAGCCTTGGTTCTGTCTTAACGGCCAAGACACTATAGATGTTTTGTCATAGATAATGAAACAGACAGAGATACTGCAGGGCACATCCAGCCTCACTCACATACTGTACACAGACGATCACTGGAATCAGCATAGAATGTCTGCACTCGGGATATCATTATATTTTGGCATTGTCATCATAGCCAGGACCTGTCTTATGAATTCTAATCACCCAAGATTGTGCTTATTTTCTGATCTGCAGTTTATTTGTAAAATGCAGAGGGGATAGACGGTGGCCGTTGGTACAGGCATCTTTCTAGCATCTGCTATGTTGCCCCTCCTGTGTTGCCTCTGCTATGTTGCCTCTGCTGTGTTGCCTCTGCTGTGTTGCCTCTGCTGTGTTGCCTCTGCTGTGTTGCCTCTGCTGTGTTGCCTCTGCTGTGTTGCCTCTGCTGTGTTGCCTCTGCTATGTTGCCTCTCCTATGCTGCCTCTCCTATGTTGCCTCTCCTCCAGGCTGGCAGCTGTCTGTACATCTCAAAGCTCAAAGAAATAACTTCCAGGGAATATGACACCACACACAGAACAAGGCCCTGCTAGCTGGGTAGATATCAATTAGTGTGATTTAAAGAGGTCTCTCACATCGTACAGACACTCAGAATATTCGGAGAAACTGTTATAGTACTTACTTCAGTGACCCGAGGACTTCTCAGAGTTAGACCAGTCCAGTGTGTACTATAAAGACACCTGTTCAACATAGTCATTCAAACTCAATCACATCTCAACTATGCTTCTCTGTGTTTAGAGTCATTACCAGCCGTTGTCCCCCGCTCGACTCCAGACACTTTTCAAAAAGAGATTTCAAAAGACCACCACTCTTAGATTCAAATACACCATTACAGAGCCATCTCACAAAGAGGCATTGTGTGTATGTGTGTGTGTGTGTGTGTGTGTGGTGTGTGTGTGTGTGTGTGTGTGTCCTTGGGAAAAAATGAGAGCAATAGGTGATGCACAGCCTCATCATGAGATAAATCTGAAAGCAATATCACATCTGTAGAGGGATCTCATCTTGAATATGACAATGTACTGCGAAGGGGCTGTGACTTGATACCAATTATAGGAATGTAGAAGGACATCTCAATCACACAGGTTGTGTGGCTGAACAGGGCCTGATGGATTACATTGGTTGTGTGTGTGTGTGTGTGCAAACTCCAGCTCTGTTCTAATGCACTTCTGTAACACTCTATTTTAAAGAGAGGGAGGGATGAACAGAGAGAGAGGGTAAACGTTTTATACACCACTTAGTTACTATATGATGATGATGAGGTTTGTTGTGTGTCGCTGCAAAATATATTGGAGAACAAGTGATTGCTTGGCGCAAGTTTAAGTTCGTTCCACCTGAGCGAGTCTGACCACCAATCAGATACCACTATGATGTCAGAGACCACTGTGATGTCGGAGACCATTATGATGTCAGAGACCATTATGATATCCAGAGACCATTGTGATGTCAGAGACCACTATGATGACACAATCTGTTGTGAATGTATTGTAATGTATGACATTTTTTAAAATAAACCTCATTAATTTTGCCGGACCCCAGGAAGAGTAGCTGCTGCTTTGGCAGTAACTAATGGGGATCCATAATAAACCCCAGGAAGAGTAGCTGCTGCTTTGGCAGTAACTAATGGGGATCCATAATAAACCCCAGGAAGAGTAGCTGCTGCTTTGGCAGTAACTAATGGGGATCCATAATAAACCCCAGGAAGAGTAGCTGCTGCTTTGGCAGGAACTAATGGGGATCCATAATAAACCCCAGGAAGAGTAGCTGCTGCTTTGGCAGGAACTAATGGGGATCCATAATAAACCCCAGGAAGAGTAGCTGCTGCTTTGGCAGTAACTAATGGGGATCCATAATAAACCCCAGGTAGAGTAGCTGCTGCTTTGGCAGTAACTAATGGGGATCCATAATAAACCCCAGGTAGAGTAGCTGCTGCTTTGGCAGTAACTAATGGGGATCCATAATAAACCCCAGGTAGAGTAGCTGCTGCTTTGGCAGTAACTAATGGGGATCCATAATAAACCCCAGGTAGAGTAGCTGCTGCTTTGGCAGTAACTAATGGGGATCCATAATATATACAAACCAAATGTGATTGATGGACTAATGACCGTAAAGGATTACGTTTAGAAAGTAAGATACCCAACCATGCCTGCATTATGGGCTCTAGTCAAAAGTAGTGCACTATATAAAGGGAGTAGGGGGGCATTTGGGACAGCCAGGGATAAATCAATGGAAAGAGGCTCCATATGAGAAATGTGAACAGCAGCATCTCAGGTCAAACACTCCCCCGGAGGATAGCCTGCCATACGTACAGCATTGTTACAGAGATGGCATCTTATTGACCGGTCACACACACACGCACGCATCTGCACGCACACGCACACACACACACACACACCCACGCGCACCCACACATGCACCCACACGCACACACTCACGGAGCATCTGCAGTTACCACTAGCTCGCACCTGCACGCACCTGCACGCACGGACACACACACACACACACGCACCCACACGCACGTACACACATGCACGCATGTACACACGCACGCACGCACCCAAACGCACGTACACACATGCATGCACACACACATGCACGCACCCATACGCACACACAAATGCACACACTTTCACACACACACGCATGCACCCACACGCACGCACGCACCCATACGCACACACAAATGCACACACTTTCACACACACACGCATGCACCCACACGCACGCACGCACGCACTCACTCACTCACTCACACACACGCACTTACACACGCGAGTGCACCCCCCCACAAGAGATTGTCGAGAAGTTCATCTCTTGACCTTTTTGAAAATGTCACATCATAAAGAAAATTGGAGACTGCTACACTCACAGCCTTCAGTAGAGAAAGACAACGGAGACTTCTCCACTCACAGCCTTCAGTAGAGAAAGACAACGGAGACTTCTCCACTCACAGCCTTCAGTAGAGAAAGACAACGGAGACTTCTCCACTCACAGCCTTCAGTAGAGAAAGACAACGGAGACTTCTCCACTCACAGCCTTCAGTAGAGAAAGACAACAGAGACTTCTCCACTCACAGCCTTCAGTAGAGAAAGACAACGGAGACTTCTCCACTCACAGCCTTCAGTAGAGAAAGACAACGGAGACTTCTCCACTCACAGCCTTCAGTAGAGAAAGACAACGGAGACTTCTCCACTCACAGCCTTCAGTAGAGAAAGACAACAGAGACTTCTCCACTCACAGCCTTCAGTAGAGAAAGACACAGACCTTCAGTCAGAGAAAGACAACGGAGACTTCTCTACTCACAGCCTTCAGTCCACTCACAGCCTTCAGTAGAGAAAGACAACGGAGACTTCTCCACTCACAGCCTTCAGTAGAGAAAGACAACGGAGACTTCTCCACTCACAGCCTTCAGTAGAGAAAGACAACAGAGACTTCTCCACTCACAGCCTTCAGAGAGAGAAGAGACACAGCCTTCAGTAGAGAAAGACAACGGAGACTCTCCACTCACAGCCTTCAGTAGAAAGACAAAGACAACAGCCTTCGGAAAGACTTCTCCACTCACAGCCTTCAGTAGAGAAAGACAACGGAGACTTCTCCACTCACAGCCTTCAGTAGAGAAAGACAACGGAGACTTCTCCACTCACAGCCTTCAGTAGAGAAAGACAACGGAGACTTCTCCACTCACAGCCTTCAGTAGAGAAAGACAACGGAGTATTCTCCACTCACAGCCTTCAGTAGAGAAAGACAAGACACTTTAACATTGTGTGTAGGCCAGGGACAAACAATCTCAATATAATCCGTTTTAAATTCAGGCTGTACCACAACAAAATGAGGGGTGTGAAAACTTTCTGAAGGCTCTGTAGATATATGTTATAACAGCAGCATACAGTTTGTAAGTCTGTTCCAAGGCAGGAATCACATCCACAATGAAGGGGCCAGGCAGGAATCACATCCACAGTGAAGGGGCCAGGTGGGAATCAGATCCACAGTGAAGGGTCCAGGTGGGAATCAGATCCACAGTGAAGGGGCCAGGTGGGAATCGCATCCACAGTGAAGCGGCCAGGCAGGAATCACATCAACAGTGAAGGGGCCAGACAGGAATCACATCCACAGTGAAGGGGCCAGACAGGATTCACATCCACAGTAAAGGGGGCAGGTGGGAATCACATCCACAGTGAAGGGGCCAGGTGGGAATCACATCCACAGTGAAGGGGCCAGACAGGAATCACATCCACAGTAAAGGGGCCAGGTGGGAATCACATCCACAGTGAAGGGGCCAGACAGGAATCACATCCACAGTAAAGGGGCCAGACAGGAATCACATCCACAGTAAAGGGGCCAGGTGGGAATCACATTTTGTTTTTCCGAAGCCCAAGATCATTTATTATACTTTAGGTAGAGTGTTTAGCTTTGCCCTGATGCGTGACGCTGGGAGCTCGGCGCTCGGCTCAATAGCTGGGCCTGTAGTGAAACTGAACTGGCAGATCAAACAGTGATTCATTGTTTGGTGAATGTTACTAAGTATGTGAGGACATCAACATGCCTTTTGTAGGATTAAATAAAGCCTGGGCCTTTTAGACACCCCATAAACACCATTATGTTATTAATACACTGAGACGGGTGGGTGAATGTACAGTATAGTGCCACTCCACTGGTATAATATAGGGAGTGAATTAACACATCACATTGACTGTGATGTTATTAGTAGTCTGAGACTGTAGGGAGGGATGGATAGAACACTGAGACTGTAGGGAGGGATGGATAGAACACTGAGACTGTAGGGAGGGATGGATAGAACACTGAGACTGTAGGGAGGGATGGATAGAACACTGAGACTGTAGGGAGGGATGGATAGAACACTGAGACTGTAGGGAGGGATGGATAGAACACTGAGACTGTAGGGAGGGATGGATAGAACACTGAGACTGTAGGGAGGGATGGATAGAACACTGAGACTGTAGGGAGGGATGGATAGAACACTGAGACTGTAGGGAGGGATGGATAGAACACTGAGACTGTAGGGAGGGATGGATAGAACACTGAGACTGTAGGGAGGGATGGATAGAACACTGAGACTGTAGGGAGGGATGGATAGAACACTGAGACTGTAGGGAGGGATGGATAGAACACTGAGACTGTAGGGAGGGATGGATAGAACACTGAGACTGTAGGGAGGGATGGATAGAACACTGAGACTGGATGGGAAGGATGGATAGAACACTGAGACTGTAGGGAGGGATGGATAGCACACTGAGACTGTAGGGAGGGATGGATAGAACACTGAGACTGTAGGGAGGGATGGATAGAACACAGACTGTAGGGAGGGATGGATAGACCACTTAGACTGTATGGGGGATGGATAGAACACAGACTGTAGGGGGATGGATAGAACACTGAGACTGTAGGGAGGGATGGATAGAACACTGAGACTGTAGGGAGGGATGGATAGAACACAGACTGTAGGGAGGGATGGATAGAACACTTAGACTGTATGGGGGGATGGATAGAACACAGACTGTAGGGGGATGGATAGAACACTGAGACTGTAGGGAGGGATGGATAGAACACTGAGACTGTAGGGAGGGATGGATAGAACACTGAGACTGTAGGGAGGGATGGATAGAACACTGAGACTGGATGGGAAGGATGGATAGAACACTGAGACTGTAGGGAGGGATGGATAGAACACTGAGACTGTAGGGAGGGATGGATAGTAGGGAGGGATAGATAGAACACTAAGACTGTAGGGAGGGATGGATAGTAGGGAGGGATGGATAGAACACTGAGACTGTAGGGAAGGATGGATAGAACACTGAGACTGTAGGGAAGGATGGATAGAACACTGAGACTGTAGGGAAGGATGGATAGAACACTGAGACTGTAGGGAGGGATGGATAGAACACTGAGACTGGATGGGAAGGATGGATAGAACACTGAGACTGTAGGGAGGGATGGATAGAACACTGAGACTGTAGGGAGGGATGGATAGAACACTGAGACTGTAGGGAGGGATGGATAGTAGGGAGGGATAGATAGAACACTAAGACTGTAGGGAGGGATGGATAGTAGGGAGGGATGGATAGAACACTGAGACTGTAGGGAGGGATGGATAGAACACTGAGACTGTAGGGAAGGATGGATAGAACACTGAGACTGTAGGGAAGGATGGATAGAACACTGAGACTGTAGGGAGGGATGGATAGAACACTGAGACTGTAGGGAGGGATGGATAGAACACTGAGACTGTAGGGAGGGATGGATAGAACACTGAGACTGTAGGGAAGGATGGATAGAACACTGAGACTGTAGGGAAGGATGGATAGAACACTGAGACTGTAGGGAAGGATGGATAGAACACTGAGACTGTAGGGGGATGGATAGAACACTTAGACTGTAGGGAGGGATGGATAGAACACTGAGACTGTAGGGAAGGATGGATAGAACACTGAGACTGTAGGGAAGGATGGATAGAACACTGAGACTGTAGGGAGGGATGGATAGAACACTGAGACTGTAGGGAGGGATGGATAGAACACTGAGACTGTAGGGGGGGATGGATAGAACACAGAGAAGGAAGCCCTCCCTTCAGGAAGCCCTCCCTACAGTCTCTGACTGTGTGGTTTTGTACAGACCTCCCTACAGTCTCAGTACCAAAATCAAAGTAATGCTGTCTCAGTACCAAAATCACAGTAATGCTGTCTCAGTACCTATATCACAGTGAAGCTGTCTCAGTACCAAAATCACAGTGAAGCTGTCTCAGTAGCTACATCAAAGTAATGCTGTCTCAGTACCAAAATCACAGTAATGCTGTCTCAGTACCAAAATTACAGTAAAGCTGTCTCAGTACCAAAATCACAGTGAAGCTGTCTCAGTACCTACATCACAGTAAAGCTGTCTCAGTACCTAAATCACAGTAAAGCTGTCTCAGTACCAAAATCACAGTAATGCTGTCTCAGTACCAAAATCACAGTAAACCTGTCTCAGTACCAAAATCACAGTAATGCTGTCTCAGTACCTAAATCACAGTAAAGCTGTCTCAGTACCTAAATCACAGTAAAGCTGTCTCAGTACCAACATTACAGTAAAGCTGTCTCAGTACCTAAATCACAGTAAAGCTGTCTCAGTAGCTACATCAAAGTAATGCTCTCTCAGTACCAAAATCACAGTAAAGCTGTCTCAGTACCAAAATCACAGTAATGCTGTCTCAGTACCTAAATCACAGTAAAGCTGTCTCAGTACCTAAATCACAGTAAAGCTGTCTCAGTACCAAAATTACAGTAAAGCTGTCTCAGTACCTAAATCACAGTAAAGCTGTCTCAGTAGCTACATCAAAGTAAAGCTGTCTCAGTACCTAAATCACAGTAAAGCTGTCTCAGTAGCTACATCAAAGTAATGCTCTCTCAGTACCAAAATCACAGTAAAGCTGTCTCAGTACCAAAATCACAGTAATGCTGTCTCAGTACCTAAATCACAGTAAAGCTGTCTCAGTACCTAAATCACAGTAAAGCTGTCTCAGTACCAAAATTACAGTAAAGCTGTCTCAGTACCTAAATCACAGTAAAGCTGTCTCAGTAGCTACATCAAAGTAATGCTGTCTCAGTACCAAAATCACAGTAATGCTGTCTCAGTACCAAAATCACAGTAATGCTGTCTCAGTACCAAAATCACAGTAATGCTGTCTCAGTACCTAAATCACAGTAATGCTGTCTCAGTACCAAAATCACAGTAATGCTGTCTCAGTAGCTACATCAAAGTAAAGCTGTCTCAGTACCAAAATCACAGTTAAGCTGTTTCAGTAGCTACATCAAGGTGAAGCAGTCTCAGTAGCTAAATCAAAGTAAAGCTGTCTCAGTAGCTTATGCCCTTGTCTTAGTTGTCCCTTATGTCCTTCTCCCAGACACAGAGAGACAGGTGAGAATTGTTCAGGTGGTTGTGGTTTCCCTCCCTGCTGCTCCTCAAGGTCTTCCTCACTGGTCTAACTTAGGCCCCTGAGGCTGGTCTGGTGCTGCCCTGGCTGGTGTAACTTAGGCCCCTGAGGCTGGTGTGGTGCTGCCTTGGCTGTTCTAACTTAGGCCCCCGAGGCTGGTCTGGTGCTGCCTTGGCTGTTCTAACTTAGGCCCCGAGGCTGGTCTGGTGCTGCCTTGGCTGGTCTAACTTAGGCCCCCGAGGCTGGTGTGGTGCTGCCCTGGCTGGTCTAACTTAGGCCCCCGAGGCTGGTGTGGTGCTGCCCTGGCTGGTAATCTAAATGAAAAGGACAGTGAGCACTCGGCTGTCAAACAAACACATGTCTATCCACACCAGCTCATATCAATCTGTAACATTACAGATGCATTAAGCTTGCTACAAACACATGTCTATCCACACCAGCTCATATCAATCTGTAACATTACAGATGCATTAAGCTTGCTACAGTATGTCTGCAAATAACACCCTTTTCCCAAGTGAGGTGCACAACTTTAGACCAAAGCCCTATTAGGGACACAATCTACGTATGCCTGAAGCTGTTCAGCTGTACATAGTAGTGCAAAATGGAGAGGGTATGACCTTGTTTCTCCTCAAACTGTACTTCCATAGACAGAGAGAGGATGTAAATATCAATTTCACAGAGAGGAGAGGTGGATATTCTACATGAGATACTGATACACTTTTAAGTGCTTGGCAACGTGAGCAGTGGGACTCTGTTGGGACGTCAACAACATAACCAACCTGGACAATACACAAGCAAACAGAAGTTGACTGTTATTGTCGACATTTACTAACGTGTATAAAAATGGCCTGTGTTTGCCAAAAACACAGTCATAATATTATTCAGGACAGCAGATGAAACCTTGGCACATTTTTCCTTTGCTGTAATGATTTATGAAACCACATGAGGGCACTATAGGCATTCTTTCACACGGGTGGCGAGGAACTCTTCCATGCAAAACTGCTGCATTGGTTAATCACCAAGGGGCTCACACAACACTGTGCAAGTTTCAACCCTGTATGATGAGAAAATACCTACATGAGAGCCTAAATCCTTTTTCAATAAGAGAACAACTACTTTAGTGTTTAACCAACCGTCTCACAACACTATTGAATAGGACAAGAGAATGCCTGACGTCATATATGTGAGGCTAACGTAAAAGCGATAGTAGAAACGATACACTGTGGTTGTCCCCTGTCCCCTGTCCTCTGTCCCCGTCCCCCGTCCTCTGTCCTCTATCCCCTGTCCCTTGTCCCCTGTCCCCTGTCCTCTATCCCATGTCCCCTGTTCCCTGTCCTCTATCCCCTGTCCCCTGTCCTCTGTCCCCTGTACTCTATCAACTGTCCCCTGTCCTCTATCCCCTGTACACTATCCCCTGTCCCCTGTACCTGTCCCCTGTCCCTGTCCCCTAGCTGTATTAACAACAGCAGTTCTGCCTGAGCCCTGAAGCCATCCGCCTGCCTAGTGTTACATGACAAGCGTTTGGCTACAGCCGCAATAACATCTGCTAAACACATGTGACTGATAAAATGTTCTTTTATTTGATAGTGAAGGGGACTATCAGTATTATGGGATGCCTCTGCAGCCTATAGCCATAGAAACATTTCCTGTAATACAAGGAGCCATGCTGCGGCTCGGCCAGTAAACGCTCTCTGAAGTATCTAAAATGGCACCCTATTCCCTACACAGTGCACTACTTTTGACCAGAGCCCTGTGTGGAATAAGATGCCATTTCGGATGTAGAACCCCTGAATCTCCATTGTGTTGCTGCATGGGAGAAGTCAGGAGCAGGAAGGATAATTTCAAACAGCAGCACTACCAATAAACGTCTGAAAGAGAGGGGAGTTTTAAGGAGGCTGAACCGCTTCAGGCAAACAGAGGGGAGTTTTGAGAAGACTGGACAGCTTCAGGCAAACAGAGGGGAGTTTTAAGGAGGCTGAACCGCCTCAGGCAAACAGAGGGGAGTTTTGAGAAGACTGGACAGCTTCAGGGGAGTTTTGAGAAGACTGGACAGCCTCAGGCAAACAGAGGGGAGTTTTGAGGCTGAACAGCCTCAGGCAAACAGAGGGGAGTTTTGAGAAGACTGGACAGCTTCAGGCAAACAGAGGGGAGTTTTGAGAAGACTGGACAGCTTCAGGCAAACAGAGGGGAGTTTTGAGAAGACTGGACAGCCTCAGGCAAACAGAGGGGAGTTCTGAGGCTGAATAGCCTCAGGCAAACAGAGGGGAGTTTTGAGAAGATTGGACAGCTTCAGGCAAACAGAGGGGAGTTTTGAGAAGACTGAACGGCCTCAGGGAAAGAGAGGGGAGTTTTAAGGAGGCTGAAACGCCTCAGGCAAACAGAGGGGGGTTGAGAAGACTGAACAGCTTCAGGCAAACAGAGGGGGGTTGAGAAGGCTGAACAGCCTCAGGCAAACAGAGGGAGTTTTGAGAAGGCTAAACAGCTTTAGGCAAACAGAGGGGGGGTTGAGAAGGCTGAACAGCCTCAGGCAAAGAGAGCAACGACACACTGAGCATACTAAAGCACAACTAGTCAGACTGGGGGAGAGAGGCAGGGGTGCACTCTTTCCCCTCTTCAAAATAGCAGGTGTACTTTCTTGTCGGAATTTTGTGTTAGGATTCAGATGAACATTGGGTGATTTTCTGATCTCTGACTTTCTCTTGCTGTGATCTCTGACCAGCTACTTAACAGTCTGTTACGAGAGACTATGTGGTAATATTGACCTTGTAAGGGAGTGCGTAACTGGCGGCAGGGAAGTCAGGCGCAGGAGAGCAAAACTGGGTAATCAACGAAGCAATTTTATTCATAAAAACCACCGGAAACCAGAACAACAAACAAATGGGTACAAAACCCATCGCGCACCAGAGAAAACGTGCACATGCACTTACAATAAACAATTCCTCACAAAGACATGGGGGGAAATGAGGGTTAAATACACAACATGTAATGAGGGATATTGAGACAAGGTGTGTGAGAAGACAAGACAAAACAAATGGAAAATGAAAAGTGGATCGATGATGGCTAGAAGCCCAGTGCCGCCGACCGCCGAACGCCGCCCGAACAAGGAGAGGAACCGACTTCGGCGGAAGTCGTGACGGACCTAGTGCATTCGGAAAGTATTCAGACAGCTTGACTTTTTCCACATTTTGTTACGTTACAGCCTTATTCTAAAATGGATTGAATAAAACATTTTCCTCATCAATCTACAGACAATACGCCATAATGACATCACAATACCCTATAATGACTAAGTTAAATCAGGTTTTTAGAAATTGTTGGAAATGTATTACAATTTACAACAACAGAAATACCTTATTTACATAAGTATTCAGACCCTTTGCTATGAGACTCAAAATTGAGCTCAGGTGCATCCTGTGTCCATTCATCATCCTTGAGATTGATTGGAGTTCACCTGTAGTAAATTGAACTGATTGGACATGATTTGGAAAGGCACACAACTGTCTATATAAGGTCCCACAGTTGACAGTGCACATCAGAGCAAAACCCAAGCCATGAGGTCAAAGAAATTGTCCGTAGAGCTCCGAGACACGGTTGTGTCGAGGCATAGATCTGGGGAAGGGTACCAAAATATTTCTGCAGCATTGAAGGTCCCCAAGAACCGTGGCCTCCATTATTGTTAAATGTAAAAAGTTTGGGACCACCAAGACTCTTCCTAGAGCTGGCCACCCAGCCAAACTGAGCAATCGGGGGAGAAGGGCCTGGTGAGGTGGCCAAGAACCCGATGGTCACTCTGACAAAGCTCCAGAGTTCCTCTGTGGAGATGGGAGAACCTTTCAGAAGGACAGACATCTCTGCAGCATTTCACCAATCAGGAATGTATGGTAGAGTGGCCAGACGGAAGCCACTCCTCAGTGAAATGCACATGACAGACTGCATGGAGTTTGCCAAAAGGCACCTAAAGGACTGAGACCATCAGCTCAGCTAACCTTTGCTCAGAATATTCTCGCTAGTTTGCACAACGCGATTCAAACCAGAGCATACCGGACTGATTTTCTCTCCATATCCCGGGATTCCTACAGCAAGCTCTGAACCTTTTCACCGTTTCACCTGAATCGCAGCTAGCTAACTGCAATCCGAATGGCTACTCCTGGCTAATGTCTCTGTCCCGAAGCAAGCACCAATTAGCCTGGAGCTAGCCCATGCTAGGCCCATCTCCCGGGTAGCTGAACAGGTCCATCAGCCACTCCTGGCCTACAATACCTATTTTGCCAATTGGCCTGGACCCCTTTTACTGTCGGTTCATAGATATCATCCTAATCAACTTGCCCTCCAAATACACCTCTGCTATCTTCAACCAAGATCTCAGGGATCACTGCCTCATTGCCTGCATCCGTAATGGGTCTGCGGTCAAACGACCACCCCTCATCACTGTCAAACGCTCCCTAAAACACTTCAGCGAGCAGGCCTTTTTAATCGACCTGGCCCGGGTTTCCTGGAAAGATATTGACCGCATCCCGTCAGTAGAGGAAGTCTGGTTATTCATTAAAAGTGCCTTCCTCACCATCTTAAATAATCATGCCCCGTTCAAAAAATGTAGAACCAGGAATAGATATAGCCCTTGGTTCACTCCAGATCTGATTGCCCTTGACCAGCACAAAAACATCCTGTGGCATTCTGCATTAGCATCGAATAGCCCCCGTGATATGCAACCTTTCAGGGAAGTCAGTAACCAATATACACAGGCAGTTAGGAAAGCTAAGGCTAGCTTTTTTAAACAGAAATTTGCATCCTGTTGCACAAAATCAAAAAAGTTCTGAGACACTGCAAAAGTTCATGGAGAATAAGATCACCTCCTCCCAGCTGCCCACTGCACTGAGGCTAGGAAACAATGTCACCACCGATGAATCCAAGATAACTGAGAATTTCAATAAACATTTTTCTACGGCTGGCCATGCTTTCCACCTGGCTACTCCTACCCCGGTCAACAGCTCTGCACCCCCCACAGCAACTCGCCCAAGCTTCCCCATTTCTCCTTCACCTAAATCCTGGTAGCGGATGTTCTGAAAGAGCTGCAAAATCTGGACCATTACAAATAAGCCGGTCTAGACAATCTGGACCCTCTTTCTAAAATGATCTGCCGAAATTGTTGCAACCCCTATTACTAGCCTGTTCAACCTCTCTTTCGCATCGTCTGATATTCCCAAAGATTGGAAAGGTGCCGCGGTCATCCCCCTATGCAAAGGGGGAGACACTCTAGACCCAAACTGCTACAGACCTACATCTATTCTACCCTGCCTTTCTAAGGTATTCAAAAGCCAAGTTAACAAACAGATTACCGACCATTTCGAATCCCACTGTACCTTCTCCGCTATGCAATCTGGTTTCAGAGCTGGTCACGGGTGCACCTCAGCCACGCTCAAGGTCCTAAACGATATCATAACCGCCATCGATAAGAGACAATACTGTGCAGCCGTATTCGTCGACCTGTCCAAGGCTTTCGACTCTGTCAATCACCACATTCCACCACACACCAACAGCCTTGGTTTCTAAAATGGCTGCCTTGCCTGGTTCGCCAACTACTTCTCTCATAGAGTTCAGTGTGTCAAATTGGAGGGCCTGTTGTCCGGACCTCTGGCAGTCTCTATGGGGGTGCCACAGGGTTATTTTCTCGGACCAACTCTTTTCTCTGTATACATCAATGATGTCACTCTTGGTGCTGGTGAGTCTCTGATCCACCTCTACGCAGATGACACCATTCTGTATACTTCTGGCCCTTCTTTTGACACTGTGTTAACTAACCTCCAGGCAAGCTTCAATGCCATACAACTCTCCTTCTGTGGCCTCCAACTGCTCTTAAATGCAAGTAAAACTAAATGCATGCTCCTCAACCAATCGCTGCCCGCACCTGCCCGCCTGTCCAGCATCACTACTCTGGACGGTTCTGATTTCGAATATGTGGACAACTACAAATACCTAGGTGTCTTGTTAGACTGTAAACTCTCCTTCCAGACTCACATTAAGCATCTACAATCCAAAATTAAATCTAGAATCGGCTCCCTATTTCGCAACACAGCATCCTTCACTCATGATGCCAAACATACCCTCGTAAAACTGACCATCCTACCGATCCTCGATTTCAGCGATGTCATTTGCAAAATAACCTCCAACACTCTACTCAACAAACTGGATGCAGTCTATCACAGTGCAATCCGTTTTGTCACCAAAGTCCCATATACTACCCACCACTGCTACCTGCAAACTCTCGTTGGCTGGCCCTCGCTTCATACTCATTGTCATGTCCTGACCATAGAAAGCCTTTATTTTCTATGGTGTAGTAGGTCAGGGCGTGACTGGGGGGGTGTTCTAGTTTATTATTTCTACGTGTAGTCTAGTTTTTGTCTTTCTATGTTGGCCTGGTATGGTTCCCAATCAGAGGCAGCTGTCTATCGTTGTCTCTGATTGGGGATCATATTTAGGTAGCCTTTTCCCACCTGTTGTTTGTGGGATCTTGTTTTTGTATTGTTGCTTTTGAGCCCTACAAGGCTGTACGTTCGTTTGTTTGTTTCTCTTTATTGTTTTTGATGAGGGTTCTCATTCTAATAAATGTATGATGAACTCAAATCACGCTGCGCCTTGGTCTACCCATTTCGACGAGCGTTACACTCGTCGCCAAACCCACTGGCTCCAGGTCATCTACAAGTCTTTGCTAGGTAAAGCCCCGCCTTATCTCAGCTCACTGGTCACCATAGCAGCACCGACTTCATAGCCCATCTGTAAATAGCCCATCCAACTACCTCATCCCCATACTGTATTATTTATTCATCTTGCTACTTTGCACACCAGTATCTCTACTTGCACATTCATCTTTTGCACATCAACCATTCCAGTGTTTAATTGCTATATTGTAATTACTTCGCCAGCATGGCCTATTTATTGCCTTACCTCTAATGATTCTCCTCTTCGTCTGAGGAAGAGTAGTCAAGATCGGACCAACACGCAGTGTGGTAAGTGTCCATGTTAATATATTAATATAACAGAACACGAAACAAAAATAACAACGAGAATGTAAGAAACAAAACAGTCCTGTCAGGTGAAACAACACAAAACAGAAAATAACTACCCACAAGCACAAGTGGGAACAGGCTACCTAAGTATGGTTCTCAATCAGAGACATCGATTGACAGCTGCCTCTGATTGGGAACCATACCAGGCCAAACACATAGAAGTACAAAACCTAGAACAAAACATAGAATGCCCACCCCAACTCACACCCTGACCAAACAAAATAGAGACATACAAAAGGAACTTAGGTGAGGACGTGACAACCTCAATGATCAATGTAGATGAAGGGGAAGAGACAGGTTAAATAAAAAAAATGTAAGCCTTGAGACATTTGGGACAGGGATTGTGTGTGTCCGCCATTCAGAGGGTGAATGGACAACACAAAATACCAAAGTGCCTCTGAACAGGGTATGATAGTAGGTGCCAGGAGCACCGGTTTGTGTCAAAAACTGCAACGCTGTCAGGTTTTTCACACTCAACAGTTTCCCATGTGTTTCAAGAACGGTACACCAACCAAAGGACATCCAACCAACTTGACACAACTGTGGGAAGCATTAGAGTCAATATGGGCCAACATCTCTCTGGAATGCTTTCAAGACCTTGCGGACTCCATGCCCCAACGAATTGAGGTGGTTCTGAGGGCAAAAGGGGACGTAACTCTTTATTAGGAAGGTGTTTGTAATGTTTTCTACAGTCAGTGTATAGTATAATGAATGTTGTTGGGGCATCACAACACCTATATAGGCATCAGACACGACCAACTTTCACAAATGAAAGACTAGACTGTAGAAAATAGCTGGCTACAGTATTCATCTATAGATTTAGGAGGAAGGTGCTGCAAAGAACAGAAAGAGAGAGAGAGAAAATCTCCTTGAGTATTTCACACCCTTGCCACCCTCCTCCCTATTTTCCTCACTCCGTCACTCCCTATTTTCTCTTTTCTCCTTCTCTCCCCCTCTCCGTCACTCATTATATCCTCTACCCCTTCTCCCCTTCTCTGCCCCCTAGTAGTCAACAGATACCTGGCCTCTCTCCAGCTTCTATCATCGCCTCACAGGACAATGGACAACTGTGTGTTATGTCTCTCTCTCTCTCTCTCTCACCCTCCCCTCTCTCTCTCTCTCTCTCTCCCCTCTCTCTCTTCCCGCTCTCTCCCCCCCCTCTCTCTCCCCCTCCTCTCTCTCTCTCTCCCCCACCCCTCCCCCTCCCCTCCCCCCCTCTCTCTCTCCCCCCCCTCTCTCTCCCCCCCTCTCTCCCCTCTCCCCCGCTCCCCCCCCCTCTCTCTCCCCCCCCCCCCCTCTCTCTCCCTCCCCCCTCTCTCCCCTCTCTCTCTCTTCCTCTGTCCAAGCCGACCCAGATGGTCCTACAGTAACCTTCCAATCTTGCAGCACTGTGTCTTTTTACTTAGCTGTAGCCAGGGCCAGATTTAGACTGAGTGGAACAGTTTGTTAAGTTTTCCTCTCGTTCGTTCTTTCTCTGGTTCTCTGTAGGCTCTTTATGAGCCGATTCATAAGGCTGTCCCCTTGTTTTTCCCTGGTTGAAATGAACTGGAAGCGGATGCCATGGAGAGGAGAGACCAGTATTGTTTTGGCTCAGAAAAATGTTTAAGATGACTGTACCATTAGTACCATTAGTTCTATAGTACCATTAGTTCTATAGTACCATTAGTTCTATAGTACCATTAGTTCTACAGTACCATTAGTTCTATAGTACCATTAGTTCTATAGTACCATTAGTTCTATAGTTGCCATTAGTTCTATAGTACCATTAGTTCTATAGTACCATTAGTTCTGTAGTACCATTAGTTCTATAGTACCATTAGTTCTATAGTTGCCATTAGTTCTACAGTACCATTAGTTCTATAGTACCATTAGTTCTATAGTACCATTAGTTCTATAGTTGCCATTAGTTCTATAGTACCATTAGTTCTAGTACCATTAGTTCTATAGTACCATTAGTTCTATAGTACCATTAGTTCTATAGTACCATTAGTTCTATAGTACCATTAGTTCTATAGTTGCCATTAGTTCTATAGTACCATTAGTTCTATAGTACCATTAGTTCTATAGTACCATTAGTTCTGTAGTACCATTAGTTCTATAGTACCATTAGTTCTATAGTACCATTAGTTCTATAGTACCATTAGTTTTATAGTACCATTAGTTCTATAGTACCATTAGTTCTACAGTACCATTAGTTCTATAGTACCATTAGTTCTATAGTACCATTAGTTCTATAGTACCATTAGTTTTATAGTACCATTAGTTCTATAGTACCATTAGTTCTATAGTAACATTAGTTCTATAGTAACATTAATTCTATAGTACCATTAGTTCTATAGTTGCCATTAATTCTATAGTACCATTAGTTCTATAGTACCATTAGTTCTATAGTACCATTAGTTTTATAGTACCATTAGTTCTATAGTACCATTAGTTCTATAGTACCATTAGTTCTATAGTTGCCATTAGTTCTATAGTACCATTAGTTCTATAGTACCATTAGTTCTATAGTACCATTAGTTCTATAGTACCATTAGTTCTATAGTACCATTAGTTCTATAGTACCATTAGTTCTATAGTACCATTAGTTCTATAGTTGCCATTAGTTCTATAGTACCATTAGTTCTATAGTACCATTAGTTCTATAGTACCATTAGTTCTATAGTACCATTAGTTCTATAGTTGCCATTAGTTCTATAGTACCATTAGTTCTATAGTACCATTAGTTCTATAGTACCATTAGTTCTATAGTACCATTAGTTCTATAGTACCATTAGTTCTATAGTTGCCATTAGTTCTATAGTACCATTAGTTCTATAGTACCATTAGTTCTATAGTACCATTAGTTCTATAGTACCATTAGTTCTATAGTACCATTAGTTCTATAGTACCATTAGTTCTATAGTACCATTAGTTCTATAGTACCATTAGTTCTATAGTACCATTAGTTCTATAGTACCATTAGTTCTATAGTTGCCATTAGTTCTATAGTACCATTAGTTCTATAGTTGCCATTAATTCTATAGTACCATTAGTTCTATAGTACCATTAGTTTTAGTAATTAGTTCTATAGTACCATTAGTTCTATAGTACCATTAGTTCTATAGTACCATTTTCTATAGTACCATTAGTTTTATTACCATTAGTTCTATAGTACCATTAGTTCTATAGTACCATTAGTTCTATAGTACCATTAGTTCTATAGTAACATTAGTTCTATAGTTGCCATTAATTTTAGTAATTAGTTCTTAGTACCATTAGTTCTATAGTACCATTAGTTCTATAGTACCATTAGTTCTATAGTAAAGTTCTATAGTACCATTAGTTCTATAGTTGCCATTAATTCTATAGTACCATTAGTTCTATAGTACCATTAGTTCTATAGTACCATTAGTTCTATAGTACCATTAGTTCTATAGTACCATTAGTTCTATAGTTGCCATTAATTCTATAGTACCATTAGTTCTATAGTACCATTAGTTTTATAGTACCATTAGTTCTATAGTACCATTAGTTCTATAGTACCATTAGTTCTATAGTTGCCATTAGTTCTATAGTACCATTAGTTCTATAGTACCATTAGTTCTATAGTACCATTAGTTCTATAGTACCATTAGTTCTATAGTAACATTAGTTCTATAGTTGCCATGGTGTCCTAATAGCAGCCTAAGCACAGAGCTCCTGTAAATGTGTACATCATTAGTCATTTCTTTAGGTGTTTAAAAAAAAAAAAAAAATGTAATCAGCTGTTGTTGTTTTTTTTAATAGTGTTACATTTTTATTGCGTTTACAGAACCAGTCAAAAGTTTGGACTCACCGACTCATTTAAGGGTTTTTCTTTGTTTTTTAAACTATTTTCTACATTGTATAATAACAGTGAAGACATCAAAACTATGAAATAACACTTGTGGAATCATGTAGCAACCAAAGAAGTGTTAAAGACTCCGTCAGGGAGAGTTTGAAAATGTCATTGAAGACATTTGCCAGTTATAGAATGCTCTGTGTATACGTCCTGGTAAATACCCTACAGTCCTGAATGTTACTTGTTAACTTGGTGGCTGGGGGTACAGTATTACAGTCCATATACTGTATAGATACTATAGTAGTACACTACAGTCCATAGATACTATAGTAGTACACTACAGTCCATAGATACTATAGTAGTACACTACAGTATATAGATACTATAGTAGTACACTACAGTCCATAGATACTATAGAAGTACACTACAGTATATAGATACTATATTAGTACACTACAGTTTATAGATACTATAGAAAAACACTACAGTTTATAGATACTATAGAAGTACACTACAGTCCGTAGACTAGTGGTTAGAGCGTTGGACTAGTAACTGAAAAGTTGCAAGTCCCCGAGCTGTCAAGGTAAAAATCTGTCGTTCTGCCCCTGAACAAGGCAGTTAACCCACTGTTCCTAGGCCGTTATTGAAAATAAGAGTTTGTTCCTAACTGACTTGCCTAGTTAAATGAAGGTTAAAAAAAAAAAAAAATATATATATATATATATATATATATATATATATACACTGTAGTGTACTACAATAGTATCTATAGACTGTAGTGTACTACTAAATAGTATCTATAGACTACTACAATGTCTGTAGACTGTACACTACTACAGTGTCTGTAGACTGTACACTACTACAGTGTCTGTAGACTGTACACTACTACAGTGTTTATAGACTGTACACTACTACAGTGTCTGTAGACTGTACACTACTACAGTGTTTATAGACTGTACACTACTACAGTGTTTATAGACTGTACACTACTACAGTGTTTATAGACTGTACACTACTACAGTGTTTATAGACTGTACACTACTACAGTGTTTATAGACTGTACACTACTACAGTGTTTATAGACTGTACACTACTACAGTGTCTGTAGACTGTACACTACTACAGTGTCTGTAGACTGTACACTACTACAGTGTCTGTAGACTGTACACTACTACAGTGTTTATAGACTGTAGTGTACTACAGTGTTTATAGACTGTACACTACTACAGTGTTTATAGACTGTACACTACTACAGTGTTTATAGACTGTACACTACTACAGTGTTTATAGACTGTACACTACTACAGTGTTTATAGACTGTACACTACTACAGTGTTTTCTTTTGAAAGTCTGAACAGAAGCACTTATTAACAGGCTTGACTTTTCCAGGCGTTACTTTCTCCCCGGTGTGTGTGTGTGTGACCTCTCCTCAGCTGGCCGCTGATGACAGTTGGCCCTGTTTGTGGGGATGACAGGTCTTGTAGCCTGGTGGTCAGTCAGTGTTTTGCTAATAATTAGTGGCCACTGTGGCTCACACATTCCAGTCAGTCAGGGCAGTGCACAGGGAGCAACACACACACACACAAACGTGTACACACACACTCACACACAAACACACACAAACACACACACACACAAACACACTGCAGTTACCACTAGCTCAAGCTTCTGTGACTGACTGGCTGGAAAAAATTGGCTGGAAAAAATTGCACAACCACAGCAGCAGCAACAACAACAACAACAGCTGATTAGATCTCTGCAGTGTTGCTACTGGACTTTCCTTTACAGATGGATTCGAAGCAACAAACAACAATCTTTATCAATGTCATGATATTTGTCTCTCAGAATACAGATTTAGAATTCACTCTATGGTTATAGTGCATGTTTATCAGCAATACCATTTTCTGATGTTGCCATGCGTTTTCACAGTGTCGTTTTGTGATGTTGCCATGCGTTTTCACAGTGTCGTTTTGTGATGTTGCCATGCGTTTTCACAGTGTCGTTTTGTGATGTTGCCATGCGTTTTCATAGTGTCGTTTTCTGATGTTGCCATGCGTTTTCACAGTGTCGTTTTCTGATGTTGCCATGCGTTTTCACAGTGTCGTTTTGTGATGTTGCCATGCGTTTTCACAGTGTCGTTTTGTGATGTTGCCATGCGTTTTCACAGTGTCGTTTTCTGATGTTGCCATGCGTTTTCACAGTGTCGTTTTGTGATGTTGCCATGCGTTTTCACAGTGTCGTTTTGTGATGTTGCCAGGCGTTTTCACAGTGTAGTTTTATGATGTTGCCTTCGTTTTCACAGTGTCGTTTGGTGATGTTGCACATGCGTTTTCACAGTGTATGACTTTTTGTGATGTTGCCATTCGTTTTCACAGTGTCGTTTTGTGAAGTTTCCATGGCACCAGACAATTACAGTTTTGTGATGAGAATCCAATATGTCACAGAGTCGTTTTGTGATGTCCATGCGTTTTCACAGTGTCGTTTTGTGATCTGGGGTAGTCACAGTGTCGTTTTGGATGTTGCCTGCTTTTCACAGTGTCGTTTTGGGATGTTGCCATGCTTTTTCACAGTGTCGTTTTGTGATGCTGCCACTTTCACAGTGGGGTGATGTTGCCAGTCAACTCCCACAGGATGTTCCTGCGTTTGCACAGTGTCTCTTTTGTGATGTTGCCAACTTTTTCACAGTGTCGTTTTGTGATGTTGCACGTTTTCCAGTGTACAGTCAACTCCCACAGGACTACTGCTGCATGTTGCTCATGGGGTAGTACAGTGTCCCCACAGGACTCCTGCTGCACAGTCTCTCCAGTAGTACAGTCAACTCCCACAGGACTACTGCTGCACTCTCTCTGGGGTAATACAGTCAACTCCCACAGGACTCCCTGCTGCACTCTCTCTGGGGGAAATACAGTCAACTCCCACAGGACTAAAGTTTGCTGCACTCTTCAGGGGTAGAAGTCAACTCCCACAGGACTCTGCTGCACTCTCTCTGGGGTAGTACAGTCAACTCCCACAGGACTACTGCTGCACTCTCTCTGGGGTAGTACAGTCAACTCCCACAGGACTCCTGCTGCACTCTCTCGGGTAATACAGTCAACTCCCACAGGACTCCTGCTGCACTCTCTCCAGTAGTACAGTCAACTCCCACAGGACTACTGCTGCACTCTCTCTGGGGTAGTACAGTCAACTCCCACAGGACTCCTGCTGCACTCTCTCTGGGGTAGTACAGTCAACTCCCACAGGACTCCTGCTGCACTCTCTCGGGTAATACAGTCAACTCCCACAGGACTCCTGCTGCACTCTCTCGGGTAATACAGTCAACTCCCACAGGACTCCTGCTGCACTCTCTGGGGTAGTACAGTCAACTCCCACAGGACTCCTGCTGCACTCTCTCTGGTAATACAGTCAACTCCCACAGGACTCCTGCTGCACTCTCTCGGGTAATACAGTCAACTCCCACAGGACTCCTGCTGCACTCTCTCGGGTAATACAGTCAACTCCCACAGGACTACTGCTGCACTCTCTTGGGTAGTACAGTCAACTCCCACAGGACTCCTGCTGCACTCTCTTGGGTAGTACAGTCAACTCCCACAGGACTCCTGCTGCACTCTCTGGGGTAGTACAGTCAACTCCCACAGGACTCCTGCTGCACTCTCTTGGGTAGTACAGTCAACTCCCACAGGACTCCTGCTGCACTCTCTGGGGTAGTACAGTCAACTCCCACAGGACTACTGCTGCACTCTCTGGGGTAGTACAGTCAACTCCCCAGGACAGGCACTCCTACAGTCAACTCCCACAGGCACTCTCTTGGGTAGTACAGTCAACTCCCACAGGACTCCTGCTGCACTCTCTTGGGTAGTACAGTCAACTCCCACAGGACTACTGCTGCACTCTCTGGGGTAGTACAGTCAACTCCCACAGGACTACTGCTGCACTCTCTCCAGTAGTACAGTCAACTCCCACAGGACTACTGCTGCACTCTCTCCGGGTAATACAGTCAACTCCCACAGGACTACTGCTGCACTCTCTCTGGGGTAGTACAGTCAACTCCCACAGGACTACTGCTGCACTCTCTCCAGTAGTACAGTCAACTCCCACAGGACTACTGCTGCACTCTCTCTGGGGTAGTACAGTCAACTCCCACAGGACTACTGCTGCACTCTCTCTGGGGTAGTACAGTCAACTCCCACAGGACTACTGCTGCACTCTCTCTGGGGTAGTACAGTCAACTCCCACAGGACTACTGCTGCACTCTCTCTGGGGTAGTACAGTCAACTCCCACAGGACTACTGCTGCACTCTCTCGGGTAATACAGTCAACTCCCACAGGACTACTGCCGATAAGGATTGTGTAACTTTCTACTGGAAAGGTGGAATAAACAGTACCTCTCTTACAGGCAGAAATATGGGCCCACTGTATTACTGACTTTCTGCCTACTGTTGTGGAACACAGCTTGATAGTGTCAGCCATTTCATTATTATTCTGTAACTCTCTCACAATACGATATGCTGCTAGTGCAGATTAAGTAACCATACTGTCGGTTCTTTAACTTAAAACATCAGCACACCCTCCCCAAAAGAGTTATGAGGCTACGAGGTGTATGTTGTGTGTGCGTGTGCACACTCCTGAACCAATCCTGTGCTTCACGCTGCTCTGAAGACTTACACCAGATGCCCAGCCATGATGGGATATGGGTAGGTCATCCACATGCCACATGCATGGCCTCAACCTGGCACAGAAAGAGAACAAAGCCACAGTAATAAATGACCAGCCCAATGCCTGGAAAAGGCACATTGCCAGGAAAAGGCACATTGCCCACCGTTCTGGTACATAAAGCCCTAGCCTGGCAGAATACAGTATTACATTACTAAGTGGAATGTAGGGGGAGGTCTACAGGATGCTGTTGCTATTGACTACATGATATACATTACAGAGCTGCATACAAACATTACCAGCTGCATACAAACATTACCAGCTGCATACAAACATTACCAGCTGCATACAAACATTACCAGCTGCATACAAACATTACCAGTTGCATACAAACATTACCAGCTGCATACAAACATTACCAGCTGCATACAAACATTACCAGCTGCATACAAACATTACCAGCTGCATACAAACCAACACCAACATTGATTTGGAAAAAAAGCAGCTACTTTACAAATAATTCTCTCTCTCTCTCTCTCTCTCTCTCTCTCTCTCTCTCTCTCTCTCTCTCTCTCTCTCTCTCTCTCTCTCTCTCTCTCTCTCTCTCTCTCTCTCTCTCTCTCTCTCTCTCTCTCTCTCTCAAACTGCACACTGAAATCCTAAATCCGTAGGAATCCTGTGTGGTATGGGCGGCAACACACTACTGAAATACTGCCATCGTTGCCATGAAATCCTGTGGCTTTAAGAGGCTGAACAGCTATACTACAGCTATGACCCTGACTTTGACATTGACAGCTTCCCCACCCCTCTCTCTACCTCCCTCCTCCCCCTGTCAGCTTCTTGTCAAACATTAACCCCTAAATAAAATTAGCAAGACTGTAAATCGCTCAAGCACATGACCTCCATGTCTGCTCCTGTTGCACACACACACACACACACACACACACACACACACACACACACACACACACACACAGAGCTCTCTGTATGTGGGGAGACAGAGATAATGAATAGCCCTCCTCTACCCCCTCCTGGCTCACTGTAATTAAGCCATAACCAAAGGTGATGATAATATGATTCAACACTGTGTGTGTGTTTGTGTGTGTGTGTGTGTCAGGCAGCTATAAAGAGATAAACTGAGCCCATTGAAAGTGAGAATAATATCATGCAACCCCAGAGACTGAGGACCCCCATTAAACTAGCATTATAGACCCCGATTACCCGGGTGCTGTGACAGGAGCATGAACCAGAGCTCAGGGCTGCTGCTAGGCAGACCCAGGCTCCGTTCCAATATTCACACTTACGTACCACTCAGCATTCTGATATAAGTAGGACACTACGGACGTTAGAATGGAACCAGGATCCAGAGTTTAGGGCTTCATGCCAGCTAGGCAGACCCAGGCCATGTCTGTCTGGGGGGGTGATGGATTCCTAGACGTAGAATTACAAGAAGGGTCAAAGCCACTCACATCACAGATATATTTCACTGGTCCAGTCTAACAATTCCAATTCTATGGTTATGGTTTACCGGAACACAGACAGCAGGTGTTCTTCTTTCCACATGACTCAGTGTCTCAGAGGAACCATCTCTCTCTCTCAGACTGTTTCCCTAAAAGAGGAACCATCTCTCCCTCTCACCCACAGCTTCCCCAGCAAAGCCACTTTCAGCTCAACCTTCTCTCTTTTCTAAGACAAGGGCAACGCTAGGACAACAAGCTATTCTTGGAAGCAATATTAGCATTTCAAATTCCCTGGTGGTTGCTGGTTTGCCTGTTCTAAAAATAAAGTTGACTTTATTCCTTATTCCATTTTGAATATGTGACACAACAAAACTTAATTGATTGCCATTCAGAAGACAAAAAAACTGCAATGATATGATTGGCTGACGTGTCATGTATAAACCACACTTGCATACCACCTGTATTGAAACCTTGTCAAAAGGGTTAAACACCAATGGTATAATTGATTAAAGTGTCATGCATTAACCTTGTCAAAACCCTGTCACAAGGTTTATAAAACATGGGTGATATATTGGACAGCTACAGCTGGCCACATGGGAAATCATTTCTCCTTTCTGAAAGCTGATTTGTTTATAGATGCTTTATCAGTCTACTTCGGGCTATGACAGGCTGTGACAATCTACAGCAGGGATGGACAACCACATTCCATTTTGTCGGCCCATGGAGCAAGACACAAGGTGCAATTTCTAAATGTGGTTGTGTTTCAGCAGTTTCCCTCCTGTTATGTCTGTCACTGACGGTCAGCCCAATTTTTTTATTTTTTATTTTATTTATTTTTTACCCCTTTTTCTCCCCAATTTCGTGGTATCCAATTGTTGTAGTAGCTACTATCTTGTCTCATCGCTACAACTCCCGTACGGGCTCGAGAGAGACGAAGGTTGAAAGTCATGCGTCCTCCGATACACAACCCAACCAGCCGTACTGCTTCTTAACACAGCGCACATCCAACCCGGAAGCCAGCCGCACCAATGTGTCAGAGGGTACACCGTGCACCTGGCAACCTTGGTTAGCGCGCACTGCGCCCGGACCGCCACAGGAGTCGCTGGTGCGCGATGAGACAAGGACATCCCTACCGACCAAGCCCTCCCTAACCCGGATGACACTAGGCCAATTGTGCGTCGCCCCACGGACCTCCCGGTCGCAGCCGGTTACGAGAGAGCCTGGGCACGAACCCAGGGACTCTGATGGCACAGCTGGCGCTGCAGTACAGCACCCTTAACCACTGCGCCACCCGGGAGGCCATCTTCTTTCTACACCATGAAGAAATGTGTAGAATTCATGACATTTGTTATAAAATTACAACATTTTCTCTAGGCCCCGTGGCAAAATGTGTAGAATTCATGACATTTGTTATAAATTGCAACATTTTCTCTAGACCACGTGGCAAAATGTGTAGAATTCATGACATTTGTTATAAATTGCAACATTTTCTTTAGACCACGTGGCAAAATGTGTAGAATTCATGACATTTGTTATAAATTGCAACATTTTCTCTAGACCCCATGGCATAATGTGTAGAATTGCAGGAATTTAACTTTAAAACGTACTTTCTTCTCTCCGCCGTCACGACGGGGGGGCCAGTAAAATGATTTGCCCGCGAGGTGTTTAGGCCCACCAAAAGACGAAAACTGGCCCTGGCTTCTAGTATAATGGATTTAGTTAACAGAGTGAAGTAGTTTAACTGCACAAGTGGATTGATTGCACAAATCAGTTGACTGCATGCGTGGGTACGCAGACCAGTGAGCCACTGGGGCCCCTCATATTTTGTGGCCCCACACCCACATCAAAGTTGCCCATCCCTGGTCTACGGCAACAGCCGGAACGATTTACTGTGAGTAACAAGTCACTTCAGAACAGAAAAGATAGTTGCTGATTAAAAAACATGATTTATGCTCCTCTCTTAGTGTTCTTAACTCAGCTCAGTTCGTTTATCATTCAGGTCAGATGTTTTTTTGATATATAAATCTAATTAAAAGGTTCAACGGAATATGCCCATTTATTCCACATGACCAAAGTAGAGATTTATAGCTGTAGGACAAAACATAGCTTGCCTTGCATATAATCTACAGTCATTATCAGTGATGCTCTCAGGAAGGAGTATCTAGGTCTGTGCTTTACCTAGAAACCTACAATCTGCTCTATCCTATGTTGAAGTACGTACAGTATATCGTTTATTGTGTGTGCCAAACACCAAGACATATGGACATGTGTTCGGCCATCACTCATCCCCAAACTAAAGCCTTATGTTTTGTTCTCTCATGTAACAGAGTCCACATGAACAATATAAGCAATTATTCACAACGTGTTGGCACTCTATTCCCTATGTAGTGCATTACTTTTGACAAGGGCCCATAGGATACCATTTGGGACGTACAAAAAAAGTGATTGACAGGAAAATACACTGGTCCAAGTCACTGAAAATCATCTCTTTCTCCCTGTTCCTGGCATGAGAATCACATGCACAACGTCTTCTAGTGAATGAACCAGCATTCACAATGTGAGGATGAAATGTTTTTGAGTTAGCAGGCTGGCTGTATGAATTAGAGGAAAACCCAGAAGCCAGGAATGTTTAGTCCAGTGGGCCACACACACTATGCACTGTAATAGAAACACCACATTGAGTGGAAGGGGTGATGCATGCCTTACAGGAAATGTCAATGAATGGACTAATTCAAAAAGTTTCAAAAAACAATAACAAAGGCAACAAAAAAAAAGAATCCACAAAGTTACCCTGGAACTGATACGTCTACCACTTGGCTAGTGCAAATCATTAGATAGATAGGCTGCAAGGACACAACTCTCCAAAAACAAAGGCTGAGACACAGACTCACAATCAAAGCAGCACAGGCACTGTTCAGACAAGCTTCACTTATTCATTTTAATAACCCAAAAAGAAGAACTCAAGGGCACATTGTTTTGACTGGAATAAAGAACCGTCACAATAACCTATGAGAGAACAAGCCTTGGTTCTTGATTGTATTCAAAGGAATAAAGATCAGTCACAGATCAGTCAATAGAATACAGAATGGAATAAAGATCAGTCATGGATCAGTCAGTAGAATACAGAATGAAATAAAGATCAGTCACGGATCAGTCAATAGAATACAGAATGGAATAAAGATCAGTCACGGATCAGTCAGTAGAATAAAGACTGGAATAAAGATCAGTCACGGATCAGTCAGGAAGAATACAGAATGGAATAAAGATCAGTCACAGATCAGTCAGGGGGAATACAGAATGGAATAAAGATCAGTCACGGATCAGTCAATAGAATACAGAATGGAATAAAGATCAGTCACGGATCAGTCAGTAGAATAAAGACTGGAATAAAGATCAGTCAGGAAGAATACAGAATGGAATAAAGATCAGTCACAGATCAGTCAGGGGGAATACAGAATGGAATAAGGATCAATCACGGATCAGTCAGGGGGAATACAGAGTGGAATAAAGATCAGTCAGGAAGAATACAGAATGGAATAAAGATCAGTCACAGATCAGTCAGTAGAATACAGAATGGAATAAAGATCAGTCAGGAAGAATACAGAATGGAATAAAGATCAGTCACGGATCAGTCAGTAGAATACAGAATGGAATAAAGATCAGTCACAGATCAGTCAATAGAATACAGAATGGAATAAAGATCAGTCACGGATCAGTCAGGAAGAATACAGAATGGAATAAAGATCAGTCAGGAAGAATACAGAATGGAATAAAGATCAGTCAGTAGAATACAGAATGGAATAAAGATCAGTCACGGATCAGTCAGTAGAATACAGAATGGAATAAAGATCAGTCAGGGATCAGTCAATAGAATACGGAACAATAACCTCTTGGATCTCAATTCTGTTTTCTTCATAAAAGCAACGGGGGATGATATACCAGAATGAAAGAAGCGAGGGAGTGAAAGGAGGGGTACACCAGAAAGGGAAAGATGAGTGTTCTGTGTTTCCATCATGGGTCAGTACACAACATCCTCTACACATTCCTCTCTGGTGGATCGATTGGAGTTGGTCACGCATTCCCCGACAGACCAGCTGAGGGATGTCTTACAGCTGTCCTATTGGTCCTGGTATATAGTACACTACTGTTGACCAGAGTCCTATTGGTCCTGGTATATAGTACACTACTGTTGACCAGAGGCCTATTGGTCCTGGTATATAGTACACTACTGTTGACCAGAGTCCTATTGGTCCTGGTATATAGTACACTGGTCCTTGTATATAGTACACTACTGTTGACCAGAGTCCTATTGGTCCTGGTATATAGTACACTACTGTTGACCAGAGTCCTATTGGTCCTGGTATATAGTATACTACTGTTGACCAGAGTCCTATTGGTCCTGGTATATAGGACACTACTGTTGACCAGAGTCCTATTAGCACTGTTCAAAAGTTGTGTAACGATGTAGGGAATAGGGGGCCATTTGGGACACAGACCGTGCTTAGAAATAATTTTTTCCCAGGACTCCCTTAACTCCCTTTTCCTTTGTGTACTCTCTAGTCTCTAGTCTCTAGTCTCTAGTCAAGGCCATCCCGACTGCAGCTTCAGGGTCTGCAAGGTCAAAGTCCACAGTTTGTGTGTGTGTCTCACTCAAAGAGCCACTGAGCTCTGGGAAGAATGTCAAGGGTCATCAAAGAAACAACTAGTACCCAAACAAAGACTCCCAAATGGAACACTACACCCTACATAGTGCACCACCTTTGATCAGGGCTCATAGGGCTCTGCCCAAAATTAGTGCACTATGTAGTGGGGTTGGAACCGAAATGATTATCCAATCGCTCTGTTCCGAAGAGAACCCCATATTTCTTCTGTTCCGTTCCGATGTTCCGAACCGGTTCTGAACTGGTTCGAACAACAACAACAAGTAACAGTTCATATAGTTCCTTTTCGCATATATTTTTTTACCTGTGAAATCAATGGCATTGTTATATTTATCTCATTAATTTACTCCACCAATTAGCACGGATAGAAAAGCTTTCTTTGGAGCTGTGTTTGATTGGTCAGATAAGTGCATGGGCGAGATACATCTGAAATTTCACAGCTGGGTAGAGAGTGAGCGAGAGGGGTGAACATGGAGCGTTCTGAATTACAGAAATATATACTAGACTTTAGGAATATTTTTGGATCTAGAAATATGTATTTTTTACCAGTTCTCAAGAATAGAAAAAAAAAAAATCTGTTTCCCGGAAAACACTATAGATCAGTTTCATTCCCGGTTCTGTTTCTATTCTTCAAAAAAAAGTTCTGTTCCCTGAACTGGTTCCAACCACTGCTATGTAGGGAATAGGGTGAGAAACCCCAATTGGGACGAACCCAGTCACTGCATAAGTCAATGACTCACCAGCTGTGCAACATCAAAATATTTCCCACTGAGTGTCACTTCAAACTACAAAGGGCTGTTGTTATGATGTGGTAGAAAGATATACTGCTAGCAAGGAGAGAAACATGGAATCTGACATTAGAGGTCAGAATATTTAAGAGACCACTGACACAATGTGTATTATGTCTAACAAAAAAATAATTTGATAAAAATAAGATGTGGGTATTTTTTTGCAGTGAAGGAAGATTGGACATTTCCAGCAGAGCAGATTTGATTGAATTTGTAATGTCTTTATAATCCACAGAGACCCACACAAAACAATGACGAGAGTGAGTGTTGCTAACACTCTCGATCCATCTCAGAAAATAACAACAGTCGCCTGTGTTCGCTGTGTTTACTGAGCTGTGACTGCAAGGGACAGCAAGTGTTCCCAAACACTTTACATTTTTGGGAGGTGTGATTATAATGGATTCTGTCACAATGTCACCCTATTGTCATTTTCATCACGAGGTGCCCTTGAATTAAGGTCTTTCCGGTGAATAGTACGTCTGGATTTGCTCTGGCTTGGGTAAGATTAAAAGCAGCTCTATTTCTTCGTCTTACCTGCAGAGACCTCAAACAGGAATTTCCCCCCCTCGTCACCATTGCTGGGATGCTCAGTGACTCTGTTTCCAGGTAACAGAATGGTCCCCTAGAGAAAAAGGAAGACAGAGGAAAGTCAGAGGTAGAGTTTCAACACGCAAACCAATACCTACTGTTGTTTAAGAATTAACCCAATGCACAACACAGTTGTTTCAGACTTAACCCAATACACACAGTTGTTTCAGACTTAACCCAATACACACAGTTGTTTCAGACTTAACCCAATACACACAGTTGTTTCAGACTTAACCCAATACACACAGTTGTTTCAGACTTAACCCAATACACAACACAGTTGTTTCAGACTTAACCCAATACACACAGTTGTTTCAGACTTAACCCAATACACAACACAGTTGTTTCAGACTTAACCCAATACACACAGTTGTTTCAGACTTAACCCAATACACAACACAGTTGTTTCAGACTTAACCCAATACACACAGTTGTTTCAGACTTAACCCAATACACAACACAGTTGTTTCAGACTTAACCCAATACACACAGTTGTTTCAGACTTAACCCAATACACACAGTTGTTTCAGACTTAACCCAATACACACAATTGTTTCAGACTTAACCCAATACACACAGTTGTTTCAGACTTAACCCAATACACACAGTTGTTTCAGACTTAACCCAATACACACAGTTGTTTCAGACTTAACCCAATACACACAGTTGTTTCAGACTTAACCCAATACACACAGTTGTTTCAGACTTAACCCAATACACACACAGTTGTTTCAGACTTAACCCAATACACAACACAGTTGTTTCAGACTTAACCCAATACACAACACAGTTGTTTCAGACTTAACCCAATACACACAGTTGTTTCAGACTTAACCCAATACACACAGTTGTTTCAGACTTAACCCAATACACACAGTTGTTTCAGACTTAACCCAATACACACAGTTGTTTCAGACTTAACCCAATACACACAGTTGTTTCAGAATTAACGTAATACCTACTGTGTTCATTCAGTAGATTAATTTAAAATAAGTCAATCAATACTCATCAAACTCATTACAATTATGTTGTGTTGTCTGCTGATCAGTGGTGTAAAGTACTTAAGTAAAAATACTTTAAAGTACTACTTAAGTAGTTTTTTGGGTATCTCCATTTTACTTTACTGTTTATATTTTGACGAATTTTACTTTTACTTCACTACATTCCCATACACCCAAAAGTACTCGTTACATTTTGAATGCTTAGCAGGACAGAAAATATTCAAATTCGCACACTTATCAAGAGAACATCCCTGCTTAACCCTACTAGCTCTGATCTGGCGGACTCACTAAACACAAATGCTTTGTTTGTAAATTATGTCTGAGTGTTGGAGTGTGATCCATAGAGATATCACTAGTGTAATGATCCATAGAGATATCACTACTGTAATGATCCATAGAGATATCACTACTGTAATGATCCATAGAGATATCACTACTGTAATGATCCATAGAGATATCACTAGTGTAATGATCCATAGAGATATCACTACTGTAATGATCCATAGAGATATCACTAGTGTAATGATCCATAGAGATATCACTAGTGTAATGATCCATAGAGATATCACTAGTGTAATGATCCATAGAGATATCACTACTGTAATGATCCATAGAGATATCACTACTGTAATGATCCATAGAGATATCACTACTGTAATGATCCATAGAGATATCACTACTGTAATGATCCATAGAGATATCACTACTGTAATGATCCATAGAGATATCACTACTGTAATGATCCATAGAGATATCACTACTGTAATGGTCCTGAATATCACTAGTTTGATCCATAGAGATATCAACTTCAGTGGGTCCATAGAGATATCACTACCGTAATGATCCATAGAGATATCACTACCGTAATGATCCATAGAGATATAACTACTGTAATGATCCACAGAGACATCACTACTGTAATGATCCATAGAGATATCACTACTGTAATGATCCATAGAGATATCACAACTGTAATGATCCATAGAGATATCAGTACTGTTGTGATCCATAAAGATACTATATATGTAGGCACTGCAATATACAGTAGTTTAAGTCTTTACTGAAGACTCATCTCTTCAGTGGGTCATATGATTGAGTGTAGTCTGGCCCAGTAGTGGGAAGGTGAACGGAAAGGCTCTGGAGCAACGAACCGCCCTTGCTGTCTCTCCCTGGCCGGTCCCTGGCCGGTTCCACTGGGATTCTCTGCCTCTAACCCTATTACAGGGGCTGAGTCACTGGCAAACTGGGGGGCTCTTTCATTCCGTCCCTAGAAGGGGTGCGTCACTTGAGTGGGGGTCACTGATGTGATCTTCCTGTCCCCTCCTGTCTCAGCCTCCAGTATTTATGCCATGGCGGAGATCTTTGTGGGCTATCGGGGCCTTGTCTCAGGATGGTAAGTTGGTGGTTGAAGATATCCCTCTAGTGGTGTGGGGGCTGTGCTTTGAATTTAAGTGTGCTCTTTCTAACTCTCTCTTTCTCTCTTTCTTTCTCTCTCTCGGAGGACCTGAGCCCTAGGACCATGCCTCAGGACTACCTGACATGATGACTCCTTGCTGTCCCCAGTCCACCTGGCCGTGCTGCTGCTCCAGTTTCAACTGTTCTGCCTTATTATTATTTGACCATGCTGGTCATTTATGAACATTTGAACATCTTGGCCATGTTCTGTTATAATCTCCACCTGGAACAGCCAGAAGAGGACTGGCCACCCCTCACAGCCTGGTTCCTCTCTAGGTTTCTTCCTAGGTTTTGGCCTTTTTCTAGGGAGTTTTTCCTAGCCACCATGCTTCTACACCAGCATTGCTTGCTGTTTGGGCTTTTAGGCTGGGTTTCTGTACAGCACTTTGAGATATCAGCTGATGTACGAATACATTTGATTTGATTTGAGTGATGTTTGTGCAAACTGCAAACCTGGCAACTTCACAAATGACCTGCCCTGGTGTGAGAGCATTAGTTCTGGACTCAGCATGACTTCAGAATAATTATCATAAAGAAATATGCTTATATCAAAAGACTGTAAAATAAATATATATATATATATATATATATTCAGGGATGCTTAAATTAATAAAGAAATAATCTTATATCACTGAAGTATTTCTTAAAGCTTGCATCTCAAACCGCACCCTAGTAGTGCACTATTTTGACCAGAACCCATAGGGATCCCATACTATGTAGGGAATAGGGTGCCTTTTGGGGCGTTACCCTGGATTCTGGTCAAGGCGGTGTTGTCAGCAACTCTGGCGATCTGGAAAATGTTCTGTGTCTCCCTGGGGGTTCTGGATGAAAGAGCTGAACAGGTATTAAACATGAGAAAAGTGGCGGAGTGTGTGTGTGTGTGTGTGTGTGGCTGGTGTGTGTGTGTGTGTGTGTGTGTGTGTGTGTGTGTGTGTGTGTGTGTGTGTGTGTGTGTGTGCGTATGTGTGTGTGTGTGAGTGCGTATGTGTGTGTGTGTGTATGGTCTGTGTATGGTGTGTATGCACAATGCTAGCCCTCCAGGACATCTACAGTCATGGCCAAAAGTTTTGAGAATGACACAAATATTAATTTTCACAAAGTCTGCTGCCTCAGTTTGTATGATGGTAATTTGAATATACTCCAGAATGTTATGATGATTGATCAAATGAATTGCAATGAATTGCAAAGTCTCTCTTTGCCATGCAAATGAACTGGATCCCCCAAAAACATTTCCACTGCATTTCAGCCCTGCCACAAAAGGACCAGCTGACATCATGTCAGTGATCCAACCGTTAACACAGGTGTGAGTATTGACGAGGACAAGGCTGGAGATCACTCTGTCATGCTGATTGAGTTTGAATAACAGACTCGAAGCTTCAAAAGGAGGGTGGTGCTTGGAATCATTGTTCTTCCTCTGTCAAGCATGGTTACCTGCAAGGAAACATGTGCCGTCATCATTGCTTTGTACAAAAAGGGCTTCACAGGCAAGGATATTGCTGCCAGTAAGATTGCACCTTCAGCAACCATTTATTGGATCATCAAGAACTTCAAGGAGAGCGGTTCAATTGTTGTGAAGAAGGCTTCAGGGCCTCCAAGAAAGTCCAGCAAGCACCAGGACCGTCTCCTAAAGTTGATTTAGCTGCGGGATCGGGGCACCACCAGTACAGAGCTTGCTCAGGAATGGCAGCAGGCAGGTGTGAGTGCATCTGCACGCACAGTGAGGTGAAGACTTTTGGAGGATGGCCTGGTGTCAAGAAGGGCAGCAAAGAAGCCACTTCTCTCCAGGAAAAACATCAGGGACAGACTGATATTCTGCAAAAGGTACAGGGATTGGACTGCTGAGGACAGGAGTAAAGTCCTTTTCTCTGATGAATCCCCTTTCCGATTGTTTGGGGCATCCTGAAAAAAGCTTGTCCGGAGAAGACAAGGTGAGCGCTACCATCAGTCCTGTGTCATGCCAACAGTAAAGCATCCTGAGACCATTCATGTGTGGGGTTGCTTCTTAGCCAAGGGAGTGGGCTCACTCACAATTTTGCCTAAGAACACAGCCATGAATAAAGAATGGTACCAACACATCCTCCGAGAGCAACTTCTCCCAATCATCCAGGAACAGTTTGGTGATGAACAATGCCTTTTCCAGACCTTAATCCCATTGAGAAATTGTGGTCAATCGTCAAGAGGCGGATGGACAAACAAAACCCCACAAATTCTGACAAACTCCAAGCATTGATTATGCAAGAATGGGCTGCCATCAATTAGGATGTGTCCCAGACGTTAATTGACAGCATGCCAGGGCGGATTGCAGAGGTCTTGAAAAAGAAGGGTCAACACTGCAAATATTGACTCTTTGAATCAACTTCATGTAATTGTCAATAAAAGCCTTTGACACTTATGAAACTACTGCTGTACACACATTTTCTATTCATACTGTCTATACTGTCTATACACACCATCCTATATAACTACTGTCTATACACACCATCCTATATAACTACTGTCTATATACACCATCCTATATAACTACTGTCTATACTGTCTATACACACCATCCTATATAACTACTGTCTATACTGTCTATACACACCATCCTATATAACTACTGTCTATACTGTCTATACACACCATCCTATATAACTACCATCTATACACACCATCCTATATAACTACTGTCTATACACACCATCCTATATAACTACTGTCTACACACACCATCCTATATAACTACTGTCTATACACACCATCCTATATAACTACTGTCTATACACACCATCCTTTATAACTACTGTCTATACACACCATCCTATATAACGACTGTCTATACTGTCTATACACACCATCCTATATAACTACTGACTATACTGTCTATACACACCATCCTATATAACTACTGTCTATACTGTCTATACACACCATCCTATATAACTACTGTCTATACACATCATCCTATATAACTACTGTCTATACACACCATCCTATATAACTACTGTCTATACACACCATCCTATATAACTACTGTTATATAGTGACACAAATCTGATTTTTGTGTCACTGGCCTACTACACACAATACCCCATAGTGTCAAAGTGGAATTATGGTTTTAGACATTTTAACAATTCATTTAAAAAAATGAAAAGCTGAAATGTCTTGAGTCCATAAGTATTCAACCACTTTGTCACGGCAAGCCTAAAGTTCAGGAGTAAAAATGTGCTTAACAAGTCACATATTAAGTTGCATGGACTCACTCTGTGTGCAATAATAGTGTTTAAAAATGATTTTGGAATGACTACTTCATCTCTGTACCCCACACACATACAATTATCTGTAAGGTCCCTCAGTCGAGCAGTGAATTTCAAACACAGATTCAACCACAAAGATCAGGGATGTTTTCCAATGCCTCGTAAAGAAGGGCACCGATTGGCAGATGGGTAAAAAACAAAAAAACACAGACATGGAATGTCCCTTTGAGCATGGTGAAGTTATTAATTACACTTTGGTGTATCAATACACCCAGTTACTACAAAGACACAGCCATCCTTCCTAACAGTTGTCAGAAAGAAAGGAAAACTCTCAGGGATTTCAAAACGAGGCCAATTGTGACTTTAAAAGAGTTTAATGGCTGTGATAGAAGAAAACTGAGGATGGATCAACAACATTGTAGTTACTCCACAACCTAATGAGTATTGTGGAGTGAAAATAATGTAGCCTGTACAGAATAAAAATATTCCAAAACATGCATCCTGTTTGCAACAAGGGTTGGGGTAGCAGGGGTGGCAGGGTAGCCTAGTGGTTAGAGCGTTGGACTAGTAACCGGAAGGTTGCAAGTTCAAACCCCCGAGCTGACAAGGTACAAATCTGTCATTCTGCCCCTGAACAGGCAGTTAACCCACTGTTCCTAGGCCGTCATTGAAAATAAGAATTTGTTCTTAACTGACTTGCCTAGTTCAATAAAGGTTAAAAAAAATTAAAAACAAGGAACTAATGTAATATTTCCCCCCAAAAATTATAAAAAAATACTTTTTGTTCTGAATACAAAGTGTTATGTTTGAGACAAATCTAACAAAACACATCACTGAACACTTTGGAGGGAGGGAGGGAGGGAGGGAAATATTACGTTAGTTCCTTGTTTTTAAAATTTGTATTACTCTTCATATTTTCAAGCATAGCGTAATATTTTAATCTCACCGTGTAACACAACAAAATGTGGAAAATGTCAAGGAGTGTGAATACTTTCTGAACCATCTCAAACAAATAAAATAAATAGATTTGACCGTTCATCACGTTTTATAAAAACACTGAAAATACACCTTTTTCAAGCTATGATATTTAGAGTACATGTTTGAATTTTCCAAGATACTGTAATAGCAGGACACTGTAAACTCCATTATCCCCCTGAAGAGTGTGAGTTGGGCTGTTTGAATCCTAAGGAACCTGCCTACACATTGTTTTCAGTACAATCGACCAACATAGCTACTGTAGTAGGTCAAAGCTGTGGTTTGTATAATATACAACATTATTATGCAACTTTATTCATACAACACTATTATACAACTTCATTATACAACTTTATGATACAACATTATTACACAACATTATGATACAACATTATGATACAACATTGTTATACAACATTATGATACAACATTATTACACAACATTATGATACAACATTATGATACAACATTATTATACAACATTATGATACAACATTATTACACAACATTATGATACAACATTATGATACAACATTATTATACAACATTATTATACAACATTATGATACAGCATTATTACACAACATTATTATACAACATTATTATACACCATTGTTATACACCATTATGATACATTATTACACAACATTATTATACAACATTATGATACAACATTATTACACAACATTATGATACAACATTATGATACAACATTGCTATACAACATTGTTATACAACATTATGATACAACATTATGATACAACATTATTACACAACATTATGATACAACATTATTACACAACATTATGATACAACATTATGATACAACACTATTATACAACATTATTACACAACATTATGATACAACATTATTACACAACATTATTTTGACTTTATTCATACAACACTATTTATACAACTTCATTATACAACATTATGATACAACATTATGATACAACATTATGACACAACATTATGATACAACATTATGATACTACATTGTTATACAACATTATGATACAACATTATGATACAACATTATGATACAACATTATGACACAACATTATGATACAACATTATGACACAACATTATGATACAACATTATTATACAACATTGTTATACAACATTATTACACAACATTATTATACAACATTATGATACATTATTATACAACATTGTTATACAACATTATTACACAACATTATGATACAACATTATTACACAACATTATTATACAACATTATGATACACATTATTATACAATATTATGATACAACATTATTACACAACATTATGATACAACATTATGATACAACACTATTATACAACATTATTACACAACATTATGATACAACATTATTACACAACATTATAATAAAGCAAAACAAAGCAATAGAAGTAAAGTAAAAGTACACAGGAATGACAAGTGGCAACATAAATAATGGCGTTATTGGCACTTATTTAATATTAACAGCTGATTTTCCAGAGGGAATGAAAAACAACCGAAACCTATTTAAGCCAATATGGAGTAAATTGGACATATTTGCCTGATCTCTATAACGAGACAATCGAGAACGCTCCTGGAAAATACACAAATAATGTACCCGTTAAATATATACATGAAATGCACTCTAAAGATTACCGAAGAAAGGCCTAGTACTACATTACCTGTAAACAAAAGTGAGTTTTTACAAAATATACCATTTATAATCAAAGGTACATTCATCAGATATAATAAACGTTGTACATACTGTACAATTCAAGGATGGCCACAATTGCTCTTGAAGAGATACAGGTTTATGCAGGCTTTCTTGTTCAAGCTCAGTTCCACCATACCTGATTGTGTGACTCGTCAATAGCAATGTTGGTAACTCCTAATACAAACACTGTGACAAATGACAGACTGCTTAAAGAACTCCTCTAAAATGGATAGGTGCTCTAAATGTTCTTAGTAATGGTGTACACAGCTATCCAACTTCAGTCAAAGAGCACACATTCCCCACATGTATAAATGGCAGTATAAATATGAAAATATGAAAACAGATGGGAGTACTCACAGATTAATAACATTGCATTCGTATATAACATATATATACACACATATATATAACATATATATACACTCATATATATAACATATATATACACACATATATATAACATATATATACACACATATATATAACATATATATATATATACACACATATATATAACATATATACACACATATATATAACATATATACACACATATATATAACATATATACACACACATATATAACATATATACACACATATATATAACATATATACACACATATATATAACATATATACACACATATATATAACATATATACAGTGCATTCGGAAAGTATTCAGACTTATTCCACATTCCACACATTGGCTTCGTCAATAAGTGCATCGATGCGTCGTCCCCACAGTGACCGTACGTACATACCCCAACCAGAAGCCATGGATTACAGGCAGCATCCGCACTGAGCTAAAGGCTCGAGCTGCCGCTTTCAAGGAGCGGGACACTAACCTGGAAGCTTATAAGAAATCCCGCTAAGCCCTCTGACGAACCATCAAACAGGCAGAGAGTCAACACAGGACTAAGATCGAATCGTACTACACCGGCTCTGACATTTGTCGGATGTGGCATGGCCTGCAAACCATAACAGACTACAAAGGGAAGCACAGCCAAGAGCTGCCCAGTGACACGAGCCTACCTGACGAGCTAAACTAATTCAATGCTCGCATTAATGCAAATAACACTGAAACATGCATGAGAACACCTGCTGTACCGGAAGACTGTGTGATCACGCTCTCTGCAGCCGATGTGAGTAAGACCTTTAGACACGTCAACATTCACAAGGCCGCAGGGCCAGACTGATTACCAGGATGTGTACTGCGAGCATGCGCTGACCAACTGGCAAGTGTCTTCACTGACATTTTCAACCTCTCCCTGTATGAGTCTGTAATAGAAACATGTTTTAAGCAGACCACCATAGTGCCTGTGCCAAAGAACACCAAGGTAACCTGCCTAAATGACTACTGACCCAGAGCACTCACGTCTGTAGCCATGGAGTGCTTTGAAAGGCTGGTCATGGTTCATACAGTGCCTTGCGAAAGTATTCGGCCCCCTTGAACTTTGCGACCTTTTGCCACATTTCAGGCTTCAAACATAAAGATATAAAACTGTATTTTTTTGTGAAGAATCAACAACAAGTGGGACACAATCATGAAGTGGAACGACATTTATTGTATATTTCAAACTTTTTTAACAAATCAAAAACTGAAAAATTGGGCGTTTTGCATACCGTCCCAACAGATCCACAGATGATGCATTCTCTATTGCACTCCACGCTGCCCTTTCCCACCTGGACAAAAGGAACACATGTGTGAGAATGCTATTCATTGACTACAGCTCAGCGTTCAACACCATAGTGCCCTTAAAGCTCATCACTAAACTAAGGATCCTGGGACTAAACTCCTCCCTCTGCAACTGGATCCTGGACTTCCTGACGGGCCGCCCCCCAGGTGGTGAGGGTAGTTAACAACACATCCTCTACGCTGATCCTCAACACAGGGGCCCCTTAGGGGTGCGTGCTCAGCCCCTCCTGTACTCTGTGTTCACTCATGCATGCACGGCCAGGCTCAACTCCAACACCATCGTACAATTTGCCAATGACACAACAGTGGTAGGCCTGAACACAGACAACAATGAGACAGCCTATAGGGAGGAGGTCAGAGAACTGGCCGTGTGGTGCCAGGACAACAACCTCTCCCTCAACGTGATCAAGACAAAGGAGATGATTGTGGACTACAGGAAAAAGAGGACCGAGCACGCTCCCATTCTCATCAACAGGGCTGCAGTGGAGCAGGTTGAGAGCTTCAAGTTCCTTGGTGTCCACATCACCAACAAACTAACATTGTCCAAGCACACCAAGACAGTCGTGAAGCCGGCACGAGAAAACCTATTCCCCCTCAGGAGACTGAACATTTTTGGCATGGATCCTCAGAAGGTTGCACCATCTCCTTTTCAGGTGCCACTTTCTGTAACTTTTAGAAGCTAAGAAATTTGTCAAGCTGGCCCATGTGGGGCTCACCAACTACTTACACTTATTCATGTACTGTTCGTTTATCTTTTCAGTGTTTTCAGTATTAAATATCATGGGCACTTTCCACGCTGCACTTTGGTCTCATTCATTCAACGACGGACATAACAGTAAACTAGACTTGACACCATCAGAAAGCACAAAGTACCCTGTCTGAGAAATAGTTCTTTAACCATTTTCAAGACTACTTAAACAGGCTCATTTCAAAAAGGTTTTTGAAAGAGTAGAGAATGGTCAACGATGTTGAATATCTTGGACAGGTCTATAAATAAGCAGTTTAATGTTTTTTTTTTTAATGATCCAGGCAATTTAAAACATCATAATTAAACAAGGATAGTGGCGGAAACAGTCCAGATCTAAAACCAGATTGGTGCTTATTTACAAAATATTTGTTTGAACAATCATGTCATAAAGTCACACTAACTTAATGACAACATTGTAGGAACATTCCCTGCTTGTTGTTATGGGTGTTTTAAAAAAAAGAAATGTTTAAACATCTCCATCATCATTAGCAGAATGTTCCCACAACGTTCTCTCAGAACCATTTCTATTGTTCTCACATTTTGTTGCGGCAGTATGTTCTAAAAACGATTACAGGTACATTGTGTTGTTAAATCACCTGGAACCCTAATGAGAACGTTTGGGGAATTATTTTGTGGTGATTGTTACAGATATTTTAAATTAATTTTAGGATAACATTCCAATGATATTTCATTTTTAAAATTTAACATTTGGTTCTTCAAATGTGTTTGGGATGTTATCTAATGTTAGATAAAACCCCAAAGTGAACTTAATGGGAATGTTCTGGGAATGTTCCTGGTTTGCTGGGTCACTCCTTTGAAAAGAGCCCATACATGAATAGAATGCCCAGCATATTAGATTACCCATCATAATGCATGATGGATATAATTAGCTTCCCCATATCGCTGTCTAACACACGAGACATTATCAATGTAGATAGCTGGGATGGGTGGAGGGATGCACTGCAACAAATGTAAACGTTTTTTGGTATCCTATTGAGATAATGAAGTTAAAGATGTTATTTACTTGTTTTGAGTTTATTTAGTTTACCCAGAAAATGCATCAAGATAACGTGTCTTGTTTTAAGATATTCTGACTTGTTTCAAGCCTTTCTTTAGTTTAAAGTAAGCAAAATTATCTGCCAGTACACTAAGATGATTTATGTTTGTAAGATGTCAAATAAATGCATTCTAATAGTAGATAAATAAATTAAATGCAGTGTGGAAGGATGGAGGGATGGGGGGAGGGATGGAGGGATGGAGGGAGGGAGGGAGGGGGAGGGAGGGAGGGAGGGAGGGAGGGAGGGAGGGAGGGAGGGAGGGAGGGAGGGGGAGGGAGGGAGGGAGGGAGGGAGGGAGGGAGGGAGGGAGGGAGGGAGGGAGGGAGGGAGGGAGGGAGGGAGGGAGGGAGGGAGGGAGACTTTCACTCACTCACTCTGACCAACATAAACATTGCCAGGTTGTTAATGTGGTGAACTGGCTTGTGTTTTTACATACAGTACATTACATGAGTGAACCTTACAAAACCAACATTGTAAATAAACTGCTAAATGAACCTGCCAGTACCTGAGTGTTTCTAATGAAAAGCAAGTGCCACTCTATTTAATTCTATTGTGTAACTGTATTGAAGTCTATTTAACTCTATTTCACTCAATTAACTGTATTAAATTGTATTAAACTCTATGTGACTGTATTTCTCTCAATTAACTGTTTTTAACTGTATTAAACTGTATTAGACTGTATTAGACGGTATGTAACTGTATTAGACGGTATGTAACTGTATTAGACTGTATGCAACTGTATTAGACTGTATTAGACTGTATGTAACTGTATTAAACTGTATTAGACTGTATTAGACTGTATTAAACTGTATTAGACTGTATTAGACTGTATGTAACTGTATTAGACTGTATTAGACTGTATTAGACTGTATGTAACTGTATTAAACTGTATTAGACTGTATTAGACTGTATTAGACTGTATGTAACTGTATTAGACTGTATTAGACTGTATTAGACTGTATTAGACTGTATTTGACTATATTAGACTGTATTAGACGGTATGTAACTGTATTAGACTGTATGTAACTGTATTAGACTGTATTAAACTGTATTAGACTGTATTAGACTGTATGTAACTGTATTATACTGTATTAGACTGTATTAGACTGTATGTAACTGTATTAGACTGTATTAGACTGTATGTAACTGTATTAGACTGTATTAGACTGTATGTAACTGTATTAGACTGTATTAGACTGTATTAAACTGTATTAGACTGTATTAGACTGTATTAAACTGTATTAAACTGTATTAGACTGTATTAGACTGTATGTAACTGTATTTGACTATATTAAACTGTATTAGACTGTATTAGACTGTATGTAACTGTATTAGACTGTATTAAACTGTATTAGACTGTATTAGACTGTATGTAACTGTATTAGACTGTATTAGACTGTATGTAACTGTATTAGACTGTATTAAACTGTATTAGACTGTATTAGACTGTATTTAACTCTATTAACGGATGTAAATAATACCGTCTGGAGTGCCCAGCATTAGACCTCTATCTTGGATGTTTAAATGTTTTTATGTATCAGTGGCATGCGTCTGTGTTAAAGCCCTATAAACATTTACAAGATCTGAAAGCTGAGAGGTTCCTGTGTGTGTGTGTGTGTGTGTGTGTGTGTGTGTGTGTGTGTGTGTGTGTGTGTGTGTGTGTGTGTGTGTGTGTGTGTGTTGTGTGTGTTTATGTTTGTGTGTGTATGTGTGTATGAGTGTGTGCTCGTTCGTGTTCATGTGTGTGTGTGTGCTTATGTGTGTGTGTGTGTGTATGTGTGTGTGCTCATTCGTGTTTATGTGTGTGTGTATGTGTGTGCTCGTTCGTGTTTATGTGTGTGCGTGTGCGTGCGTGTGTGCATGTGTGTGTGTGTGCGTAATACACCACTTTCCTGCTGAGATAAGGCCCTTTAATGAGGCATGACTGTGACATCCAGGAAACAGTCTCTACCTCTTTACCTGAAGGCCCATATGAACAGCATTAATGGCACTCGTAAAGATGGCATGGGCTTGCCCCGGTAATGAATGAGGGAGAACGTTGTGTTTGATGAGGTCATTCAACAGGATCTGCCATGCATCAACATCTAAGCTTCGTCCCAAAATGGCACCCTATTCACAGCCCATCAAAAGTAGTGTCCTAATATAGAGGAATAGGGTGCCACGCAGGACTCAGCCCCTGATATAGAGAGAAACAGACGGAAACACAAACCAACCGACCACTTCTCAAATAACAGGAGTCTTTCATTTACAGACTTTCTCTCTCTCTCTCTCTCTCTCTCTCTCCCCTCTCTCTCCCCTCTCTCTCCCCCTCTCTCTCTCCCCCCCTCTCTCTCTCTCCCCTTTCTCTCCCCCTCTCTCTCTCCCTCTCCCTCTCTCTCTCCCTTTCTCTCCCCCTCTCTCTCTCCCCCTCTCTCTCTCTCCCCTTTCTCTCCCCCTCTCTCTCCCTCTCGCTCTCTCTCTCTCTCTCTCTCTCTCTGCAACCCCCTGTCACTTAGGAAAAACGCGGAATGACATGGCATCAAACGGTTACATGTATAAATCGTTCCCTCCCTGGTCCTTAGTCGTTACTTACCACCTTTTTCCATCACAACAAGCTCTGCCTGTATGTGAGATTATATGCGGTTAACAGAGCACAACAACGAAACCCAGGGGATGACTTCAACCTATAAAAAGACGTGGCTTAACACACACACACCCTAGTGACTGGCTGCTGAGGTACTAGTGCTGCTCAGAGACGTAAGTGTGTGTGTGTGTGTGTGTGTGTGTGTGTGTGTGTGTGTGTGTGTGTGTGCTGCTCTGAGACTGTACCGTAGTGTAGGTCCTATGCTACTCTAAAACCACACATCACTGCTGTTGTTATTCCCCCTAGACCTCTCAGACACACTTTCCATAATGACACCCTGGCCACTTCTATGCTGTTTGCTGCAACAACATGCCACAGTCTACCGGCCCTATGCAACAATATACACCGCAGACAAATCCAGCCCAGCTCCAGGACTCCCTGGAATAAAGTGGTAATTGTTACTAAGCTGACTATCCTAGTTAAATAACTTAAAATTAATAAAGCTCAGATGGGCTAAGCACAGTAGCAATGCCTGACTAATACAGTAAATACACAGTAATAATACAGTAAAGACAAAGTAATAATACAGTAAAGAAAGTTATAATACAGTAATAATACAGTAAAGAAAGTTATAATAGAGTAATAATACAGTAAAGACAAAGTAATAATACAGTAATAATACAGTAAAGAAAGTTATAATACAGTAATAATACATTAATAGCAGAGTTATAACACAATAATAACACAGTAAAGACAGTTATAATACAGTAATAATACAGTATTAGCACAGTTATAACACAGAAATAATACAGTAAAGACAGTTATAATACAGTAATAATACAGTAAATACACAGTAATAGCACATTTATAATTTATTTTTATTTTTATTTCACCTTTATTTAACCAGGTAGGCTAGTTGAGAACAAATTCTCATTTACAACTACGACCTGGCCAAGATAAAGCAAAGCAGTGCAACACAAACAACACAGTTACACATCGGATAAACAAACGTACGGTCAATAACACAATAGAAAAATCTATATACAGTGTGTACAAATGTAGTACGATTAGGGAGGTAAGGCAATAAATAGGCTAATAGTGGCCAAATAATTGCAATTTAGCAATTAAACACTGGAGTGATAGATGTGCAGAAGATGAATGTGCAAGTAGAGATACTGGGGTGCAAAGGAGCAAAAAAATAAATAACAATATGGGGATGAGGTAGTTGGGTGGGCTATTTATAGATGGGCTGTGTACAGGTGCAATGATTGGAAAGCTGCTCTGACAGCTGATGCTTAAAGTTAGTGCTGCTATGGTGACCAGTGAGCTGAGATAAGACTGGGCTTTACCTAGCAAAGACTTATAGATGACCTGGAGCCAGTGGGTTTGGCGACGAATATGAAGCGAGGGCCAGCCAACAAGAGCATACAGGTCGCAGTGGTGAGTAATATATGGGGCTTTGATGACAAAACGGATGGCACTGTGATAGACTACATCCAATTTGCTGAGTTGTGTTGGAGGCTATTTTGTAAATGACATCGCCGAAGTCAAGGATCAGTAGGATAGTCAGTTTTACGAGGGTATGTTTGGCAGTATGAGTAAAGGATCCTTTGTTGTGAAATTGGAAGCTGGTTCTAGATTTAATTTTGGATTGGAGATGCTTAATGTGAGTCTGGAAGGAGAGTTTACAGTCTAACCAGACACCTAGGTATTTGTAGTTGTCCACATATTCTAAGTCAAAACAGTCCAGAGCAGTGATGCTAGATGGGCGGGCGGGTGCGGGCAGCGATCGGTTGCATTTAGTTTTACTTGCATTTAAGAGCAGTTGGAGGCAACGGAAGGAGAGTTGTATGGCATTGATGCCAAAGAAGAGCCAGAAGTATACAGAATGGTGTCATCTGCGTAGAGGTGGATCAGAGAATCACTAGCAGCAAGAGCGAGATTAAGATGGTAATATAACAAAGTAACAGCAAAGACAAAGTAATATCACAGTTATAATACAGTAATATCACAGTTAGAATACAGTAATATCACATTTTTAATACAGTAATATCACAGTTATAACACAGTAATAATACAGCAAGGACAAAGTAAAAACACAGCAAAGACACAGCAATATCGCAGTTATAGCACAGTAATAATACAGATATAATACAGTAATAGCACAGTTATAACACAGTAAAAAATACAGCAATATCGCAGTTATAGCACAGTAACAATACAGTAAAGATACAGTAATAATACAGTAAAGATACAGTAATAACTCAGCAATAATACAGTTATAACACAGTAATAACTCAGTAATAATACAGCAATAGCAGTTATAATACAGTAATAATACAGTAATAATACAGTAATTACACAGTAATAACTCAGTAATAATACAGTAATATAACAGTTATAATACAGCAATATAACAGTTATAACACAGTAATAATACAGTAATATAAAAGTTATAACACTGTAATAATACAGTAAAGATACAGTATCAATACATTAATAACACCGTAATAATACAGTAATAATAGATTAAAGACACAATAATAGCACAGTAATAATACAGTTATAACACTTCCCCCTTCTCCATCTCAGCCTTGTTGCTGGAGGCTGTTGCTAGGGGCCAGCTACAGTTCACATCTCAGTATGACGTTGCTCCTCTCTGTCCCTTCCAGCCTAGGTTCTATTCTTATTCTCATTATACAGGCGTACTATGACAGTCAAAATCAAATCAAATCAAATCAAATTTTATTTGTCACATACACATGGTTAGCAGATGTTAATGCGAGTGTAGCGAAATGCTTGTGCTTCTAGTTCCGACAGTGCAGTAATAACCAACAAGTAATCTAACTAACAATTCCAAAACTACTGTCTTATACACAGTGTAAGGGGATAAAGAATATGTACATAAGGATATATGAATGAGTGATGGTACAGAGCAGCATAGGCAAGATACAGTAGATGGTATCGAGTACAGTATATACATATGAGATGAGTATGTAAACAAAGTGGCATAGTTAAAGTGGCTAGTGATACATGTATTACATAAGGATGCAGTCGATGATATAGAGTACAGTATATACGTATGCATATGAGATGAATAATGTAGGGTAAGTAACATTATATAAGGTAGCATTGTTTAAAGTGGCTAGCGGCCCACTCACCAACAAGGCCAGTGTTACGAAACCAATAACTAACCTGCTAATATTGTTGCACTTGCTAAGTGTAGGGGTGTTAGGCCTAGCTACATGATCTGTAACCTGTGCATCGGGGCATCCCACTCTTTCTATTCTGGTTAGAGCCAGTTTGCTCTGCTCTGTGAAGGGAGTAGTACAGTAAGGGAGTAGTATACAGCGTTGTACGAGATCTTCAACTTCTTGCCAATTTCTCGTATGGAATAGCCTTCATTTCTCAGAACAAGAATAGACTGAAAAGTTTCAGAAGAAAGTTATTTGCTTCTGGCCATTTTGAGAATGGAAATGAACCCACAAAGATGCTCCAGATACTCAACTCGTCTAAAGAAGGCCAGTTTTATTGCTTCTTTAATCAGGACAACAGTTTTCCGCTGTGCTAACATAATTGCAAAAGGGTTTTCTAATGATCAATTAGCCTTTTAAAATGATTTACTTGGATTAGCAAACACAAATGGAATGGTGCCATTGGAACACAGGAGTGATGGTTGCTGATAATGGGCCTCTGTACGTCTATGTAGATATTCCATAAAAAAATCTGCTGTTTCCAGCTACAATAGTCATGTATAACATTAACAATGCCTGCACTGCATTTCTGATCAATTTGATGTTATTTTAATGGACAAAAAATGTGCTTCTCTTCAAAAACAAGGGCATTTCTAAGTGACCCCAAACGTTTGAATGGTAGTGTATATATATATATTTTTTTTAAATGTATTGGGGATTGGAAATGATGCAGTCAATTACATTGAGAATAGGGGAGTATAAATTGGGTATACAATAAGAATAGGGGAGTATAAATTGGGTTTGCGATAAGAATATAGGAGTATAAATTGGGTATACAATAAGAATAGGGGAGTATAAATTGGGTTTGCGATAAGAATATAGGAGTATAAATTGGGTATACAATAAGAATAGGGGAGTATAAATTGGGTTTGCGATAAGAATAGAGGAGTATAACATGAGGATAAGATAAGAATAGAGGAGTATAACATGAGGATAAGATAAGAATAGAGGAGTATAACATGACGATGAGATAAGAATAGAGGAGTATAACATGAGGATAAGATAAGAATAGAGGAGTATAACATGAGGATAAGATAAGAATAGAGGAGTATAACATGAGGATAAGATAAGAATAGAGGAGTATAACATGAGGATAAGATAAGAATAGAGGAGTATAACATGAGGATAAGATAAGAATAGAGGAGTATAACATGAGGATAAGATAAGAATAGAGGAGTATAACATGAGGATAAGATAAGAATAGAGGAGTATAACATGAGGATAAGATAAGAATAGAGGAGTATAACATGAGGATAAGATAAGAATAGAGGAGTATAACATGAGGATAAGATAAGAATAGAGGAGTATAACATGAGGATAAGATAAGAATAGAGGAGTATAACATGAGGATAAGATAAGAATAGAGGAGTATAACATGAGGATGAGATAAGAATAGAGGAGTATAACATGAGGATAAGATAAGAATAGAGGAGTATAACATGAGGATAAGATAAGAATAGAGGAGTATAACATGAGGATAAGATAAGAATAGAGGAGTATAACATGAGGATGAGATAAGAATAGAGGAGTATAACATGAGGATAAGATAAGAATAGAGGAGTATAACATGAGGATAAGATAAGAATAGAGGAGTATAACATGAGGATAAGATAAGAATAGAGGAGTATAACATGAGGATAAGATAAGAATAGAGGAGTATAACATGAGGATAAGATAAGAATAGAGGAGTATAACATGAGGATAAGATAAGAATAGAGGAGTATAACATGAGGATAAGATAAGAATAGAGGAGTATAACATGAGGATAAGATAAGAATAGAGGAGTATAACATGAGGATAAGATAAGAATAGAGGAGTATAACATGAGGATAAGATAAGAATAGAGGAGTATAACATGAGGATAAGATAAGAATAGAGGAGTATAACATGAGGATAAGATAAGAATAGAGGAGTATAACATGAGGATAAGATAAGAATAGAGAGTATAACATGAGGATAAGATAAGAATAGAGGAGTATAACATGAGGATAAGATAAGAATAGAGGAGTATAACATGAGGATGAGATAAGAATAGAGGAGTATAACATGAGGATAAGATAAGAATAGAGGAGTATAACATGAGGATAAGATAAGAATAGAGGAGTATAACATGAGGATGAGATAAGAATAGAGGAGTATAACATGAGGATAAGATAAGAATAGAGGAGTATAACATGAGGATAAGATAAGAATAGAGGAGTATAACATGAGGATAAGATAAGAATAGAGGAGTATAACATGAGGATAAGATAAGAATAGAGGAGTATAACATGAGGATGAGATAAGAATAGAGGAGTATAACATGAGGATGAGATAAGAATAGAGGAGTATAACATGAGGATAAGATAAGAATAGAGGAGTATAACATGAGGATGAGATAAGAATAGAGGAGTATAACATGAGGATAAGATAAGAATAGAGGAGTATAACATGAGGATAAGATAAGAATAGAGGAGTATAACATGAGGATAAGATAAGAATAGAGGAGTATAACATGAGGATGAGATAAGAATAGAGGAGTATAACATGAGGATGAGATAAGAATAGAGGAGTATAACATGAGGATGAGATAAGAATAGAGGAGTATAACATGAGGATAAGATAAGAATAGAGGAGTATAACATGAGGATAAGATAAGAATAGAGGAGTATAACATGAGGATAAGATAAGAATAGAGGAGTATAACATGAGGATAAGATAAGAATAGAGGAGTATAACATGAGGATAAGATAAGAATAGAGGAGTATAACATGAGGATAAGATAAGAATAGAGGAGTATAACATGAGGATAAGATAAGAATAGAGGAGTATAACATGAGGATAAGATAAGAATAGAGGAGTATAACATGAGGATAAGATAAGAATAGAGGAGTATAACATGAGGATAAGATAAGAATAGAGGAGTATAACATGAGGATAAGATAAGAATAGAGGAGTATAACATGAGGATAAGATAAGAATAGAGGAGTATAACATGAGGATGAGATAAGAATAGAGGAGTATAACATGAGGATAAGATAAGAATAGAGGAGTATAACATGAGGATAAGATAAGAATAGAGGAGTATAACATGAGGATAAGATAAGAATAGAGGAGTATAACATGAGGATGAGATAAGAATAGAGGAGTATAACATGAGGATGAGATAAGAATAGAGGAGTATAACATGAGGATAAGATAAGAATAGAGGAGTATAACATGAGGATGAGATAAGAATAGAGGAGTATAACATGAGGATAAGATAAGAATAGAGGAGTATAACATGAGGATAAGATAAGAATAGAGGAGTATAACATGAGGATAAGATAAGAATAGAGGAGTATAACATGAGGATAAGATAAGAATAGAGGAGTATAACATGAGGATAAGATAAGAATAGAGGAGTATAACATGAGGATAAGATAAGAATAGAGGAGTATAACATGAGGATAAGATAAGAATAGAGGAGTATAACATGAGGATAAGATAAGAATAGAGGAGTATAACATGAGGATGAGATAAGAATAGAGGAGTATAACATGAGGATAAGATAAGAATAGAGGAGTATAACATGAGGATAAGATAAGAATAGAGGAGTATAACATGAGGATAAGATAAGAATAGAGGAGTATAACATGACGATGAGATAAGAATAGAGGAGTATAACATGAGGATAAGATAAGAATAGAGGAGTATAGTTTGTTATGTCCTATGGCATTTCTTCTATAACAATATTATAACAACCTTAGCCCCGGTGGAATCATTTAAGCCCACAGCCCCGGTGGAATCATTTAGGCACACAGCCCCGGTGGAATCATTTAGGCCCACTGTCCTGGTGGAGTCAATTAGGCCCACTGCTCTGTGGAGTCAGTTAGGCCCACTGTCCTGGTGGAGTCAATTAGGCCCACAGCCCCGGTGGAGTCATTTAGGCCCACTGCTCTGTGGAGTCAGTTAGGCCCACTGTCCTGGTGGAGTTAATTAGGCCCACTGTCCTGGTGGAGTCAATTAGGCCCACTGTCCCGGTGGAGTCAATTAGGCCCACAGCCCCGGTGGAGTCAATTAGGCCCACTGTCCTGGTGGAGTCAATTAGGCCCACAGCCCCGGTGGAGTCAATTAGGCCCACAGCCCCGGTGGAGTCAATTAAGCCCACTGTCCTGGTGGAGTCAATTAGGCCCACAGCCCCGGTGGAGTCAATTAGGCCCACAGCCCCGGTGGAGTCAGTTAGGCCCACTGTCCTGGTGGAGTCAATTAGGCCCACTGTCCTGGTGGAGTCAATTAGGCCCACAGCCCCGGTGGAGTCAATTAGGCCCACAGCCCCAGTGGAGTCAATTAGGCCCACAGCCCCAGTGGAGTCAATTAGGCCCACAGCCCCAGTGGAGTCAATTAGGCCCACTGCTCTGTGGAGTCAGTTAGGCCCACTGTCCTGGTGGAGTCAATTAAGCCCACTGTCCTGGTGGAGTCAATTAGGCCCACAGCCCCGGTGGAGTCAATTAGGCCCACAGCCCCGGTGGAGTCAATTAGGCCCACAGCCCCGGTGGAGTCAATTAGGCCCACTGCTCTGTGGAGTCAGTTAGGCCCACTGTCCTGGTGGAGTCAATTAAGCCCACTGTCCTGGTGGAGTCAATTAGGCCCACTGTCCTGGTGGAGTCAATTAGGCCCACTGCTCTGTGGAGTCAGTTAGGCCCACTGTCCTGGTGGAGTCAATTAGGCCCACTGTCCTGGTGGAGTCAATTATGCCCACTGCCCGGTGGATTTAGTTAGGACCACTTCCCTGATAGAGTCAATTAGGCCCCAGCCACCTCTGAGCCATCGCTGAACAGGCCCATGAAGAGTGCATTAACCTGGACCAACGTTTGTTCACTATCTAATCATTACTGTGCTTCTGTTCTACTTTCAAGGGCCCAGATTAACCAAACCTTCTCAAGATGAAATGTATTCTTAACTGCCATTTTGTCACTGCCTTAAACTTAAGAAGTAAGTTAAGCAAAGTTGCTATTCCTCAAAAAATGTATTGGACATTTTCTTATGCATTTTCTTATGTTTCTCCTTAAGCAAAAAGTTAAGAAGAAATTAGACTTGAAAATAAAGTTTTTGGAAATGTTCTTAATTCCAAGATTGCTAAACCTTTGTCTTAAACTAAGAGGAGTGTAACGATATACTTCGTCCTCCTCTGGCGAGGAGTATGAAATGTCGGACCAATGCGCAGCGTGGTATGTGTTCATGATGATTTATTTCACTGAACACTGAAAATACAAAATAACAATGTGAAAATAAACGAAAACCGAAACAGTCCTGTAAGTTGCGTAAAACACTAAAACAGAAAATAAACACCCACAAAACACAGGTGGGAAAAGGCTACCTAAGTATGATTCTCAATCAGAGACAACGAACGACACCTGCCTCTGATTGAGAACCACACCAGGCCAAACACATAAACACAACATAGAAAAAAGAACATATACTACCAACCGCAACTCACGCCCTGACCAAACTAAAACAAAGACATAACAAAGGAACTAAGGTCAGAACGTGACAAGCAGTGAGATAAAAAGCTCATGAAAGCAATTGAACATGTTTAATTCTCTCACAAACTTCATCTGAAAGTTTCAGAATATACTATTTTAAACCCAAGAACATGTTGTAGAACAGTAATCTCATGAGGAAACATGCTAACATGATTGCCATTGCTAGCTAGATAGCTAGATAGGTAGCAACAGACATCTTCAGAGGATTTGTAATAAGATTTTTGACAAGTTCGTAGGAAAATCATTCAATCTTAAGATATTGTTGAGGAATTGCACTTAAGAACCATCTTATGAACTCGTTAAGAAGCTTCTTAAGTTTTTGCATAAGAAGTGTTTTGTGAATCTGGGCCCTGAACTTGACTTCTGTACAGAAAGTAGGCTACATCTGGACTCAACAGAAAGTAGGCTACATCTGGACTCAACAGAAAGTAGGCTTCACCTGGACTTAACAGAAAGTAGGCTTCACCTGGACTTAACAGAAAGTAGGCTACACCTGGACTTAACAGAAAGTAGGCTTCACCTGGACTTAACAGAAAGTAGGCTACACCTGGACTTAAACAGAAAGTAGGCTACACCTGGACTTAAACAGAAAGTAGGCTTCACCTGGACTTAAACAGAAAGTAGGCTTCACCTGGACTTAAACAGAAAGTAGGCTACACCTGGACTTAAACTTCACCTGGAAAGTAGGCTTCACCACCTGGACTTAAACAGAAAGTAGGCTTCACCACCTGGACTTAAACAGAAAGTAGGCTACACCTGGACTTAACAGAAAGTAGGCTTAAACAGAAAGTAGGCTTCACCTGGACTTAAACAGAAAGTAGGCTACACCTGGACTTAACAGAAAGTACTTCACCTGGAAACAGAAAGTAGGCTTCACCTTGGACTTGGAAACAGAAAGTAGGCTTCACCTGGACTTAAACAGAAAGTAGGCTTCACCTGGACTTAACAGAAAGTAGGCTACACCTGGACTTAACAGAAAGTAGGCTTCACCTGGACTTAACAGAAAGTAGGCTTCACCTGGACTTAACAGAAAGTAGGCTTCACCTGGACTGGACTTAAACAGAAAGTAGGCTTCACCACCTGGTACTTCACCTGGAAACAGAAAGTAGGCTTCACCTGGACTTAAACAGAAAGTAGGCTTCACCTGGACTTAACAGAAAGTAGGCTTCACCTGGACTTAAACAGAAAGTAGGCTACACCTGGACTTAACAGAAAGTAGGCTTCACCTGGACTTAAACAGAAAGTAGGCTTCACCTGGACTTTAACAGAAAGTAGGCTACACCTGGACTTAAACAGAAAGTAGGCTCCACCTGGACTTAACAGAAAGTAGGCTACATCTGGACTCAACAGAAAGTAGGCTTCACCTGGACTTAAACAGAAAGTAGGCTTCACCTGGACTTAAACAGAAAGTAGGCTACGACTGTTACATCTGAAGTGAAGGAAAGTACACTTACATAAACCTTTCCAGGCTACTTGAATAATATGTGAGTTTTTTTATTAAAGGTGTTCAGCAGTTGGGAGGAGAGGAAGGTTGTTCTGACTATATCTGGCTTAAAGACCCAACCGCACCACTGACCCAGCCAACACTGCAGGCAAGGCCCCCCTTGCACCACTGACCCAGCCAACACTGCAGGCCAGGTCACCCACTGCAGTCTGAAGTCATATTCTAATTCATGTTAAAGTATTTGAAGAGCTGCATTGGAACATACATCATGAAGGATCATGTATTTCAGTAAACAAAAAAACTAAATGTGAACATTTTCTGTAGAAACTCATTCCAAACACAAGACAAAAGTTTTTATTCAAAACTGAATCTTATTATTAAGCGTTATACTACCATTGAGACACTGCATTTCTCAAACCCACCCGATTCTGTCAGTCCTACAGAAAGCCCAGTCCAATTACTCAGTAATCTTGTAAATGCTGGAACTGGAAGGAAAGCATTTTGGGGAATGCTATCATTATTTTGGAATGGGAAGGTAAAACGGTAATACTGTATCAAGAACCAGATTGCTACATTTCATAAATGTTATTAACCTCAACTTTTCCATTACATATATCTGTACTGTTTCATTCGATTCCTCCCCAAGTCCACCACTTACATTTCCAGATAAAAGGTCCATCTCAGGCAGAAGTCCAATACTTTCGCCGGTGCTGAACACTGTGAGGTGATCTTCGCAACTAGCTTGCTTCAGGGATCTGGTCAAATTGCTTTGGGCTACTGAGTTACTACAGAATTATTCCTTTGGATACTGTGGGACACACAAATGACCATGAATTCTGTATGGAAATGCACGCTAGTAAGACATGCAAATACCCTGGCAATTCCCATCTGAATATTCATCGAAGGTCAATGTCTTTTCAGAGGTAAAGAGGGAGAAGCTTTCCAAAGAAATACAGGTAGCTTTGATGTTTGACATTGAATGTGATCCCTGTGTGGGGAAAAATGCAAAAGAGTTACAAAGGCTGTAATTCACTGCCTCCCCTACCTGGGATATGAGCCTGAGAGGCAGTCTCCCTCCTGTGCTTTACCCTCATGTGGTCCACCTTCAACAACTGGTACAAGAGACACTCTGACAAAAACACCTAGCTATGATTCACTGTCATGCACTATCTGGCTTCTGAGACAGAGGCAGAGGAATCCTTCTGTGCTGTGTCTTCCAACAGCATCTGGCCCCAGACACGGATGTTAAGATCAATGAGACTAAATATGAACACAGCATGGGGTGGCCTTCTTCTTTGTGCATACTGATAGTTTAGTCACTCTTTAGTCCTCCTTAACCTCCTCACTTTCACAACTTCAAATGAAAGTTTGCCATGTCTGTCACTGACAGGAAAGAGATGATTTCTTAGACGCTGCTGTGTATGGTTGACTACTAATAGGTAATGGAAAAAACCAAGGTCCTCCTCACTATCGGAACTGTTGCCTTGACACTGACAAGGGAAGCTCGGACGACTCCTTCTCAGACGCTGCTGTGTAATTTGGTTGACTGCTAATGGGACTGATGATGCGTTAAGAATAGAAACGGCTGAGAATGACTGTGATTAGAAATAGTATGCCACCGGTCGAGTCTGTCATAGAAGGGCATATCCTAACTTCCACTGAAGTCAAGTGTTTACTTAGGCCTCCCAATGACATCAATGCATGAGGATAAGGATATGAGGATATGTGAAAGTTAGGATTCACCACACAAAGAGTTTCTATGCTACTCACAATGTGAGTGTATGAGTTAATCAAACAGTACTTCTAATATAATAAGAATAGAGGAGTATAAATTGGGTATAAGATAAGAATAGAGGAGTATAAATTGGGCATAAGATAAGCTAGAGGAGTATAAATTGGGGAGAAGATAAGGCTAGAGCAGTATAAATTGGGGAGAAGATAAGAATAGAGGAGTATAAAATGGGGAGAAGATAAGAATAGAGGAGTATAAATTGGGCATAAGATAAGGCTAGAGCAGTATAAATTGGGTATAAGATAAGACTAGAGGAGTATAAATTGGGGAGAAGATAAGAATAGAGCAGTATAAACTGGGGAGAAGATATATTTTTTTCAGTGACTGAATGAATGACTGAATTGACCGACTGACTGAATGATGGAATTCATTGAGCAAAGAGTAGATCAACGAAATAAGCACCATGTATTCTATCTTTGAGGACTAACTAATAGATTCAGTTTCTATGCTACAGGTACAATGTGAGTGTGTAGGTCAATCATACAACGCTTGTAATGAAACCAGCCTAGAACGGCTGTATCTACTGAACAGCTTCGCTCATATCTCCAAATATATGCATATGCGCCAGAGAAAGTTACTGTAAGTGCATAAGGCTGTACCCCCCCCCACCACCACCACCCCCACCCCCTATGCATACAAATGACCACTCAGTAATAATACATGAGTTAGCAGAAGGCATTCTGCTTGTTCTGTATTCTCGTCCCGGGGTGTTGCTCTCTGGTTTAATAAGAGTTACAGTATGAAAACAGAATAGCCTACAGACCTGGGTTCAACTACCATTTCAAATATTTTTTAAATACTTTGTGTAACGAATGAGCGCTGAGAGTCGGGAAGCAAGTACAGTGAGTGTTTAAATAAATGAACGGAACATTAAACAAGAAAAACACAAACAACGCACCGACATGCAAACAGAGTCAATAACACCTGAGGAAACAACCAAGGGGAGTGACAGGTATAGGGAAGGTAATCATGGAGGTGATGGAGTCCAGGTGAGTGACAGGTATAGGGAAGGTAATCATGGAGGTGATGGAGTCCAGGTGAGTGACAGGTATAGGGAATATAATCATGGAGGTGATGGAGTCCAGGTGAGTGACAGGTATAGGGAATATAATCATGGAGGTGATGGAGTCCAGGTGAGTGACAGGTATAGGGAATATAATCATGGAGGTGATGGAGTCCAGGTGAGTGACAGGTATAGTGAAGATATTCATGGAGGTGATGGAGTCCAGGTGAGTGACAGATATAGGGAATATAATCATGGAGGTGATGGAGTCCAGGTGAGTGACAGGTATAGTGAAGATATTCATGGAGGTGATGGAGTCCAGGTGAGTGACAGGTATAGGGAATATAATCATGGAGGTGATGGAGTCCAGGTGAGTGACAGGTATAGTGAAGATATTCATGGAGGTGATGGAGTCCAGGTGAGTGACAGATATAGGGAATATAATCATGGAGGTGATGGAGTCCAGGTGAGTGACAGGTATAGTGAAGATATTCATGGAGGTGATGGAGTCCAGGTGAGTGACAGATATAGGGAATATAATCATGGAGGTGATGGAGTCCAGGTGAGTGACAGATATAGGGAAGGTAATCATGGAGGTGATGGAGTCCAGGTGAGTGACAGATATAGGGAAGGTAATCATGGAGGTGATGGAGTCCAGGTGAGTGACAGATATAGGGAAGATAATCATGGAGGTGATGGAGTCCAGGTGAGTGACAGATATAGGGAAGGTAATCATGGAGGTGATGGAGTCCAGGTGAGTGACAGATATAGGGAAGATAATCATGGAGGTGATGGAGTCCAGGTGAATGACAGATATAGGGAAGATAATCATGGAGGTGATGGAGTCCAGGTGAGTGACAGATATAGGGAATATAATCATGGAGGTGATGGAATCCAGGTGAGTGACAGATATAGGTAAGGTAATCATGGAGGTGATGGAGTCCAGGTGAGTGACAGATATAGGGAAGGTAATCATGGAGGTGATGGAGTCCAGGTGAGTGACAGATATAGGGAAGGTAATCATGGAGGTGATGGAGTCCAGGTGAGTGACAGATATAGGGAAGGTAATCATGGAGGTGATGGAGTCCAGGTGAGTGACAGATATAGGGAAGGTAATCATGGAGGTGATGGAGTCCAGGTGAGTGACAGATATAGGGAAGGTAATCATGGAGGTGATGGAGTCCAGGTGAGTGACAGATATAGGGAAGATAATCATGGAGGTGATGGAGTCCAGGTGAGTGACAGATATAGGGAAGGTAATCATGGAGATGATGGAGTCCAGGTGCGTGTGACGATGGGGACTGGTGCGCATGACGATGGGGACTGGTGCGCATGACGATGGGGACTGGTGTGCGTGTAACGATGGGGACTGGTGCGTGTGACGATGGGGACTGGTGCGCGTGACGATGGGGACTGGTGCGCATGACGATGGGGACTGGTGCGCGTGACGATGGGGACTGGTGTGCGTGTAACGATGGGGACTGGTGCGTGTGACGATGGGGACTGGTGTGCGTGTAACGATGGGGACTGGTACGCGTGACGATGGGGACTGGTGTGCGTGACGATGGGGACTGGTGTGCGTGTAACGATGGGGACTGGTGCGCATGACGATGGGGACTGGTGCGCGTGACGATGGGGACTGGTGCGCATGACGATGGGGACTGGTGCGCGTGACGATGGGGACTGGTGTGCGTGTAACGATGGGGACTGGTGCGTGTGACGATGGGGACTGGTGTGCGTGACGATGGGGACTGGTGTGCGTGTAACGATGGGGACTGGTGCGCGTTACGATGGGGACTGGTGCGCGTGACGATGGGGACTGGTGCGCGTGACGATGGGGACTGGTGCGCGTGACGATGGGGACTGGTGCGCATGATAATCAGCAGCCTGGTAACCTAGAGGCCGGAGAGGGAGCATAGGTGACCCTTTGTTTATTTTAATTTTATTGAATGAATGAATTGCTTTGCGCACAGACTAAAATAGTCCCCTTACTATATTTAATATTTAACTGCTGTGACCATACAGCATAGAGAAAATGGAGAGATATTATCTATATCTGCCCAGTTGACTCAGGACCCTAGCAACATCCTGATTTACAGAGAGCCCATAGAGAATTCAGTACCCTAGCAACAGCCTGATTTACACAGAGTCCATAGAGGCTTCAATACCCTAGCAACATCGTGATTTACAGAGTCCATAGAGAATTCAGTACCCTAGCAACATCTTGATTTACAGTCCTGATTTACAGAGTCCTGATTTACAGAGTCCATAGAGGCTTCAGTACCCTAGCAACAGCCTGATTTACAGAGTCCATAGAGAATTCAGTACCCTAGCAACAGCCTGATTTACAGAGTCCATAGAGGCTTCTTAGCAACAGCCTGATTTACAGAGTCCTAGCCTAGCAACAGCCTGATTTACAGAGTCTGTAGAGAATTCAGTACCCTAGCAACAGCCTGATTTACAGAGTCCATAGAGGCTTCAGTACCCTAGCAACAGCCTGATTTACAGAGTCCATAGAGGCTTCAGTACCCTAGCAACAGCCTGATTTACAGAGTCCATAGAGGCTTCAGTACCCTAGCAACAGCCTGATTTACAGAGTCCATAGAGAATTCAGTACCCTAGCAACATCCTGATTTACAGAGTCCGTAGAGAATTCAGTACCCTAGCAACTTCCTGATTTACAGAGTCCATAGAGGCTTCAGTACCCTAGCAACAGCCTGATTTACAGAGTCCATAGAGGCTCCAGTACCCTAGCAACAGCCTGATTTACAGAGAGTCCATAGAGGTTCCAGTAATCTAGGCCGCAGCACAGCTGCCCACAGTACTCCAATCAGAGCAGTATTCATATCCCCTTCCGGGCTTGCACGCAACACACATAGTGAAATACCACAAACCGTCTTCCAACAACAACCACCACAAATAATGTTTCAAATGATAAGAAATCTTCAAAGATTACAAATGAAAAATGTCTGTCTGGCTAAATTTGGCACTGAATGCAACTCAGTATTATTGTTGATTATTCTGTCCCAGTTAAATAAATGATCTGAATACATTTGGTACACATCCCCACCTAACAATTCATCAACATTATGACTGTCCAAACCATTCTGATAAACTCATTACTATTGATAAATAGACAGATCACTTATCTCATCTACGATGATGAGAACATTTCTAATTGAAATGAGAGGATGAGACCAAATTAAAATAAACAATCAGTGACTTTATTTCTAGATAAGATGCAAGTGACTCAAGATAATTTATGTGAGAGAGGAAAATTACATTAGTGGGAGTTGGGAGCTAATGAGCTGACTAATTGATTCTAATCTTAGGGTCACACCATCGTTTTATTAACAAGATGACTAAAGGGAATAGATGAATAGAAAACACAAGTTCCTTGGAAGACTAGCCCATTGTGGGCTAACAGAGATCCTAATAAATAATCAACTCCCTGCATGCGTTTCTGCAGAATCCCAGGAGGGTGGTCATAATATAATAACGATTGGGTGAAACAGTCCTGGGGAAATAGAATGCAACATCGAAATAAAGGACAACAAAATCAACCACCTGTAATTTTAACTTGTTTAGCTTTGAGTAAATTGGTTGTGGCATCTGACTCACTGGAGAGATCTAAGCATGATGAAAAACAGGTTGTGACGCCAAGGTGTTGGTACATGTGTGTTTTTAATAGGAGGACACTTTGAGTGGCTAACTCATTAACTCCACATGGTCTTATAGTCACTGCAGCTCCACACTTGATTATAGTTCTCACACTGCTAAGCAATAATCAACTGCCGCTGCAGTAGTAGTTCTACAAGTAGTAGTTCACTGTTCCCCATGTTACGCTTCTGTGTACAGCACAGTTTGTCCTGAGACTGCAGATACTGTGGAAAGATAGGGGGAGAGAGAGAGAGAGAGAGAGAGAGAGAGAGAGAGAGAGAGAGAGAGAGAGAGAGAGAGAGAGAGAGACAGAGAGAGAGACAGAGAGACAGAGAGAGAGAGAGACAGAGAGAGAGAGAGAGAGGGGGAGAGAGAGAGAGAGGGGAGAGAGACAGAGAGAGTGAGAGAGAGAGAGAGAGAGAGAGAGAGTGAGAGTGAAGAAATCGGACCAAAGAAATCGGTAATACAGACATTGTCATCCTGCAAGAAACCTGGTACAGAGGAGACAGACCCACCGGTTGCCCTCTAGGTTACAGAGAGCTGGTAGTCCCATCCACCAAACTACCAGGTGTGAAACAGGGAAGGGACTCAGGGGGTATGCTAATTTGGTATAGAGCAGACCTAACTCACTCCATTAAATTAATCAAAACAGGAACATTTTACATTTGGCTAGAAATTCAAAAGGAAATGATCCTAACAGAGAAAAATGTCCTCCTGTGTGCTACCTATATCCCCCACTAGAATCCCCATATTTTAATGAAGACAGCTTCTCCACCCTGGAGGGGGAAATCAATCATTTCCAGGCCCAGGGACATGTACTAGTCTGTGGCGACCTAAATGCCAGAACCGGACAAGAACCTGACACCCTCAGCACACAGGGGGACAAACACCTGCCTGGAGGAGACAGCATTCCCTCCCACATATGCCCCCTAGGCACAACTATGACAACATAACCAACAAAAACGGGTCACAACTCCTGCAGCTCTGTCGCACGCTGGGTATGTACATAGTCAATGGTAGGCTTCGAGGGGACTCCTATGGTAGGTACACCTATAGCTCATCTCTTGGCAGTAGTACTGTAGACTACTTTATCACTGACCTCAACCCAGAGTCTCTCAGAGCGTTCACAGTCAGCCCACTGACACCCCTATCAGACCACAGCAAAATCACAGTCTACTTAAACAGAGCAATACTCAATCATGAGGCATCAAAGCCAAAGGAACTGAGTAACATTAAGAAATGCTATAGATGGAAGGAATACAGTTTGGAAACCTACCAAAAAACAATTAGGCAACAACAAATTCAATCCCCTTTAGACAATTTCCTGGGTAAAACCTTCCACTGCAATAGTGAAGGTGTAAACTTAGCAGTAGAAAATCTTAACAGTATATTTGACCTCTCAGCCTCCCTATCAAATCTAAAAATCTCAAATAGAAAACCGAAGAAAATTAACAACAATGACAAATGGTTTGATGAAGAATACAAAAATCTAAGAAAGAAATTGAGAAACCTGTCCAACCAAAAACATAGAGACCCGGAAAACCTGAGTCTACGCCTTCACTATGGTGAATCATTAAAACAATACAGAAATACACTACGGAAAAAGAAGGAACAGCACGTCAGAAATCAGCTCAATGTAGTTGAAGAATCCATAGACTCTAACCACTTCTGGGAAAATTGGAAAACACTAAACAAACAACAACACGAAGAATTATCTATCCAAAATGGAGATGTATGGGTAAACCACTTCTCCAATCTCTTTGACTCTATAACAAAGAATAAAGAGCAAAAACATATACATGATCAAATACAGATCTTAGAATCAACTATTAAAGATTACCAGAACCCACTGGATTCTCCAATTACATTGAATGAGTTACAGGACAAAATAAAAACCCTCCAACCCAAAAAGGCCTGTGGTGTTGATGGTATCCTCAATGAAATGATCAAATATACAGACAACAAATTCCAATTGGCTATACTAAAACTCTTTAACATCATCCTTAGCTCTGGCATCTTCGCCAATATTTGGAACCAAGGACTGATCACCCCAATCCACAAAAATGGAGACAAATTTGACCCCAATAACTACCGTGGAATATGCGTCAACAGTAACCTTGGGAAAATCCTCTGCATTATCATTAACAGCAGACTCGTACACTTCCTCAATGAAAACAATGTACTGAGCAAATGTCAAATTGGCTTTTACCAAATTACCGTACAACAGACCATGTATTCACCCTGCACACCCTAATTGACAACCAAACAAACCAAAACAAAGGCAAAGTCTTCTCATGCTTTGTTGATTTCAAAAAAGCCTTCGACTCAATTTGGCATGAGGGTCTGCTATACAAACTGATGGAAAGTGGTGTTGGGGGTAAAACATACGACATCATAAAATCCATGTACACAAACAACAAGTGTGCGGTTAAAATTGGCAAAAAACACACACATTTCTTCACACAGGGTCGTGGGGTTAGACAGGGATGCAGCTTAAGCCCCACCCTCTTCAACATATATATCAACGAACTCAGCCTCACCCTACTTGAATCCGAAGTCAAATGTCTGCTGTTTGCTGATGATCTGGTACTTCTGTCACCAACCAAGGAGGGCCTACAGCAGCACCTAGATCTTATGCACAGATTCTGTCAGACCTGGGCCCTGACAGTAAATCTCAGTAAGACCAAAATAATGGTGTTCCAAAAAAGGTCCAGTCACCAGGACCACAAATACAAATTCCATCTAGACACTGTTGCCCTAGAGCACACAAAAAACTATACATACCTTGGCCTAAACATCAGCGCCACAGGTAACTTCCACAAAGCTGTGAACGATCTGAGAGACAAGGCAAGAAGGGCATTCTATGCCATCAAAAGGAACAAATTTCAACATACCAATTAGGATCTGGCTAAAAATACTTGAATCAGTCATAGAGCCCATTGCCCTTTATGGTTGTGAGGTCTGGGGTCCGCTCACCAACCAAGACTTCACAAAATGGGACAAACACCAAATTGAGACTCTGCACGCAGAATTCTGTGCAAAAATATCCTCCGTGTACAACGTAGAACACCAAATAATGCATGCAGATCAGAATTAGGCCGATACCCACTAATTATCAAAATCCAGAAAAGAGCTGTTAAATTCTATAACCACCTAAAAGGAAGCGATTCCCAAACCTTCCACAACAAAGCCATCACCTACAGAGAGATGAACCTGGAGAAGAGTCCCCTAAGAAAGCTGGTCCTGGGGCTCTGTTCACAAACACACCCTACAGAGTCCCAGGACAGCAGCACAATTAGACCCAACCAAATCATGAGAAAACAAAAAGATAATTACTTGACACATTGGAAAGAATTAACAAAAAAAACAGAGCAAACTAGAATGCTATTTGGCCCTACACAGAGAGTACACAGCGGCAGAATACCTGACCACTGTGACTGACCCAAAATTAAGGAAAGCTTTGACTATGTACAGACTCAGCGAGCATAGCCTTGCTATTGAGAAAGGCCGCCATAGGCAGACATGGCTCTCAAGAGAAGACTGGCTATGTGCTCACTGCCCACAAAATGAGGTGGAACCTGAGCTGCACTTCTTAACCTCCTGCCCAATGTATGACCATATTAGAGAGACATATTTCCCTCAGATTACACAGATCCACAAAGAATTCGAAAACAAATCCAATTTTGAAAAACTCCCATATCTACTGGGTGAAATTCCACAGTGTGCCATCAGAGCAGCAAGATTTGTGACCTGTTGCCACGAGAAAAGGGCAACCAGTGAAGAACACGCACCATTGTAAATACAACCCATATCTATGCTTATTTATTTTATCTTGTGTCCTTTACCATTTGTACATTGTTAAAACACTGTATATATATATATAATATATATATTATATATATATATATAATATGACATTTGTAATGTCTTTATTGTTTTGAAACTTCTGTATGTGTGATGTCTACTGTTAATTTTTATTGTTTATTTCACTTTATATATTATCTACCTCACTTGCTTTGGCAATGTTAACACATGTTTCCCATGCCAATAAAGCCCTTGAATTGAATTGAATTGAATTGAGAGAGAGAGAGAGAGAGAGAGACAAAGAGAGAGAGAGAGAGCAAGAGAGAGAGAGAGAGAGACAGAGAGAGAGAAATGAGAGAGAGAGAAATGAGAGCAAGCGAGAGACAAACGAGACAAAGAGAGAGAGAGAAATGAGAGCAAGCGAGAGACAAACGAGAGAGAGAGAGAGCGAGAGCAAGCGAGAGAGACAAACGAGAGCAAGCGAGAGACAAACGAGAGAGCGAGAGCAAGCGAGAGACAAACGAGAGAGTGAGAGACAAACTAGTGATAGAGAGAGAGAGAGAGCAAGCGAGAGACAAACTAGAGATAGAGAGAGACAAACCAGAGCAATCGAGAGACAAACGAGGGAGAGAGAGAGGGAAAGACAGAGCGACAGAGAGAGAGAGAGCGAGAGCAAGCGAGAGACAAACGAGAGAGCGAGAGTGAGAGAGAGAGAGAGTGAGAGAGAGAGACAGAGAGTGAGAGTGAGAGAGAGAGAGAGAGAGAGAGAGAGAGAGAGAGAGAGAGAGAGAGAAAGGAGGGTAATGCACGTGGTCATTACAGACACTCAGGGAACCAGTAATGTAACTACAGAACTACAGGACTGTCCTGAGTCACCGCTCCTTAATCCACCATGAGATTTTAAGATATGTGATGCACCCTACATAGCTCCAAGGGGCTAACGTTAGGTACATGACCATACATTTGTTCATAAATGTTACATCCAGCAGTACAGTAACATCATCAAGGTGCCTCAATGCATTCACTCTTCACTGTAATGTTAAAAAATATTATATTTATTTGGCTGTATCATATAGTGTTGTCGAAAAAAGAAACACTTTGATCAGGATCCTTTCAGTGAGGCTAGAAACTAATAATTAGAAATTAGCATTACTCATATTAATACACCACAAGCATCTTTGCAGTAGATATCTCTACGTTTGATCACCACAAGCATCTTTGCAGTAGATATCTCTACGTTCGATCACCACAAGCATCTTTGCAGTAGATATCTCTACGTTTGATCACCACAAGCATCTTTGCAGTAGATATCTCTACGTTTGATCACCACAAGCATCTTTGCAGTAGATATCTCTACGTTCAATCACCACAAGCATCTTTGCAGTAGATATTTCTACGTTTGATGAAAAAGAATATGTACATAAAAATATGTACATAAAAATATATGGATGAGTGATGGCCGAACGGCATACGCAAGATGCAGTAGATGGTATAGAGTACAGTATATACATATGAGGTGAGTAATGTAGGGTATGTAAACATTATATAAAGTGGCATTGTTTAAAGTGGCTAGTGATACATTTACTACATCCCATTTTTGTTATTATTAAAGTGGCTAGAGTGTTGAGTCAGTGTGTTGGCAGCAGCCACTCAATGTTATTGATGGCTGTTTAACAGTCTTTTGGCCTTGAGATAGAAGCTGTTTTTCAGTCTCTCAGTCCCAGCTTTGATGCACCTGTACTGACCTCGCCTTCTGGATGATAGCGGGGTGAACAGGCAATGGCTCGGGTGATTGTTGTCCTTGATGATCTTTTTGGCCTTCCTGTGACATCGGGTGGTGTAGGTGTCCTGGAGGGCAGGTAGTTTGCCCCCGGTGATGCGTTGTGCAGACCTCACTACCCTCTGGAGATCCTTAAGGTTGTGGGCGGAGCAGTTGCCGTACCACGCAGTGATACATCCCGACAGGATGCTCTCGATTGTGCATCTGTAGAAGTTTGTGACTGTTTTTGGTGACAAGCCAAATTTCTTCAGCCTCCTGAGGTTGAAGAGGCGCTGCTGCACATTCTTCACCATGCTGTCTGTGTGGGTGGACCATTTCAGTTTGTCCTTGATGTGTACGCCGAGGAACTTAAAACTTTCCGCCTTCTCCACTACTGTCCTGTCGATGTGGATGGAGGGCTGCTCCCTCTGCTGTTTCCTGAAGTCCACAATCATCTCATTTGTTTTGTTGACATTGAGTGTGAGGTTATTTTTCTGACACCACACTCCGAGGGCCCTCACCTCCTCCCTGTAGACCGTCTCGTCATTGTTGGTAATCAAGCCTATCATTGTAGTGTTGTCTGCAAACTTGATGATTGAGTTGGAGGCGTGCATGGCCACGCAGTCATGAGTGAACAGGGAGTAAAGGAGAGGGCTGAGATCGCACCCTTGTGGGGCCCCAGTGTTGAGGATCAGCGGGGTGGAGATGTTGTTTCCTACCCTCACCACCTGGGCGCGGCCCGTCAGGAAGTCCAGGACCCAGTTGCACAGGGCTGGGTCGAGACCCAGGGTCTCAAGCTTAATGACGAGTTTGGAGGGTACTATGGTGTTAAATGCTGAGCTGTAGTCGATGAAAAACATTCTTACATAGGTATTCCTCTTGTCCAGATGGATTAGGGCAGTGTGCAGTGTGGTTGAGATTGCATCGTCTGTGGACCTATTGGGGCGGTAAGCAAATTGGAGTGGGTCTAGGATGTCAGGTAGGGTGGAGGTGATATGGTCCTTGACTAGTCTCTCAATGCACTTCATGATGACGGAAGTGAGTGCTACGGGGCTATAGTCGTTTAGCTCAGTTACCTTAGCTTTCTTGGGACAGGGACAATGGTGGCCCTCTTGAAGCATGTGGGAACAGCAGACTAGGATAAGGATTGATTGAATATGTTCGTAAACACACCAGCCAGCTGGTCTGCGCATGCTCCGAGGACGCGGCTAGGGATGCCATCTGGGCCGGCAGCCTTGCGAGTTTTGGTAGCGGTCCGTGTCGGTTGCACTGTACTGTCCTCAAAGCGAGCAAAGAAGTTGTTTGTCACGCCCTGGTCGAAGTATTATTGTGTTTGTCTTTATTTATTTGGTCAAGCCGGGGTGTGACATGGGTTTATTGTGGTGTGTTTTGTCTTGGGGTTTTGTTAGTTATTGGGTGTGTGGCTTAGTGGAGGTATCTAGCAAAGTCTATGGCTGTCTGGAGTGGTTCTCAATCAGAGGCAGGTGTTTATCGTTGTCTCTGATTGGGAACCATATTTAGGCAGCCATATTCTTTGAGTGTTTTGTGGGTGATTGTTCCTGTCTCTGTGTTATTGCACCAGTTTAGGCTGTTTTGGTTTTCACGTACATTTATTGGTTTTTGTATTTATCGTGTTTATTCTTCTATTAAACATGTATCGAATTAACCACGCTGCATTTTGGTCCGACTCTCTTTCACCCGAAGAAAGCCATTACATTGTTTAGTTTGTCTGGCAGCAAGACATTGTGGTCTGTGACAGGGCTGGGTTTCTTTTTGTAGTCCGTGATTGACTGTAGACCCTGCCAAATACTGTACCTCTCGTGTCTGAGCCGTTGAATTGCGACTCTACCTTGTCTCTATACTGACGCTTAGCTTGTTTGATTGCCTTGCAGAGGGAATAGCTACACTGTTTGTATTCAGTCATGTTTCCGGTCGCCTTGCCCTGCTAAAAAGCAGTGGTTCCTGCTTTCAGTTTTGCACAAGCATGTTTGCAATAGATATCTCTACATTTGATCACCGCAAGCTTTGCTATCAGCAAAATGTTTCAACTTTATTTTTCCCCCTCTTATAAGCATCAGCTTCAAAGGGTGTTCACAATATGAGCTTCTTCTTATGAAATCCAAGCAGGCTGCGTTTAGCGGGGTTGATCTTCTAAACACATAAATATCTCTGCATCGAAACGAGAGTCTTTGCATAACATTGCTGGCAATAGGAATTTGCATGTCACCTCCCAGTGACCACAGTAGTTCAACAGAGAGGACCACACAGGAAACGTATTCTGGTTATGAGTGATTCTGTCTTGATTCCTCTTTTTCTACTCATGATATCTGGTTGGGGTTGATGAATGTCACCAGGCTGTCCACTTGATATGGGTTAAATATAAAGGTTATTTACAGTATCGACTCGGAAGGTTTGTCACAAACTAATTAGGAAGGATTGGACACGTGAGACTATTCAACGTACAATGTAAGCACTGTAATGATACGCTGTTAAGAGTCGATGACATACAGGTTAAATAGAGAGGTGACGATACCCTCTGTACCCTTCATCACCCTCTCTTTGACTAGGATCCACCTTTTCAATTATAACCAATTGCCTTCTATGGATCAGGGGAATCTGATCCTAGATCAGCACTTCTACTCCAAGACCCTTTTAGAATACAGACCAGGCCACTTCCGTTATGGAAGCTGGGTTTGGGGTGATCCATCAATATCCTTTCTGATGCTTTTCAACAGAGAAGAAAACATTGCCACCAACTCACAGAAGTAGATGTTTTCCTCGAACGTAACCTTAAAAATCTCATCCACCCACGACCCATAGCAGGGCTGGTTTCCTGGAAGCCAGCCCAGCCCAGCCCAGCCCAGCCCAGAACACCTCTCCCTGGCCAAACAGCAGGGTCAAACAGCTCTAAACACCGAGGTGGGCGGCAGGCAGGAGGAAGGGAACAGAACAGAACAACGAGAACACTACCCCATAGTACAGCTGTTGTTCTCTTTAATCAATTCACCGCCGAGCTGAATACTCACTCTCTCTCTCTCTGATTGTCTCTCTCTGTCTCTCTCTCTCTCTCTCTCTCTCTCTCTCTCTGTCTCTCTCTCTCTGACTCGTCTCTCTCTCTCTCTGATTGTCTCTCTCTGTCTCTCTCTCTCTGATTGTCTCTCTCTCTCTCTCTGATTGTCTCTCTCTCTCTCTCTCTCTGTCTCTCTCTCTCTCTGTAACTCTCACACACACACCATCTGAGCTGAAACATTGAGCAGTACTCTGTTCCAGCCAGGCCAGAACAACGCTAGAGATCCCTGAGGATCGGAAGCTATAGGATCACTGTTCTTTACTGCTCTCTGCCTTCCCTTTAGAAAATTGCTTTGCTCTTTGCTCGGGCTGTGAATGGAATTCCAGGAGCGAAAATCCAAGCTGGAATCAATTGAGGCAATGGTCATAGTTGAGTCAGGATTTCTTTGTAATGTCCTGCTGTCGTTTGTTCTACCGTCAATTATGTTTTGTTGTGTCTATTTATCATTTTTCCACAGTAATGAATTCATGCAACTTGGGTGGTACACCATTTGTATCCCATATATATGACTAACTTACCTTGAAACTTGAATCCACACTACCGTTCAAAAGTTTGGTGTCACTTAGAAATGTCTTTGTTTTTGAAAAAAAAAAAAATGTTGTGCATTAAAATAACATACAATTGATCAGAAATGCAGTGTAGACATTGTTGTAATGTTGTAAATGACTATTGTAGCTGGAAACGGCAGATTTTTTATGGGATATCTACATAGGCGTACAGAGGCCCATTATCAGCAACCATCACTCCTGTGTTCCAATGGCATGTTGATCATTTTAAAAGGCTAATTGATCATTAGAAAACCCTTTTGCAATTATGTTAGCCCAGCTGAAAACTGCTGAAAAAACCTGTGTACTACTCCCTTCACAGAACAGTGCAAACTGGCTCTAACCAGAATAGAAAGAGGAGTGGGCGCTCCTTTCGCACCCGGTGCACAACTGAGCAAGAAGACAAGTACATTAGAATGTCTAGTTTGAGAAACAGATGCCGCACAAGTCCTTTTCTAATGATCAATTAACCTTTTAAAATGATAAACTTGGATTAGCTAACACAACGTGCCATTGGAACACAGGAGTGATGGTTGCTGATAATGGGCCTCTGTATGTCCATTTAGATATTTTATTAAAAATTCTGCAGTTTCCAGCTTCAATAGTCATTTACAACATTAACAATGTCTACACTGTATTTCTGATCAATATGATGTTATATTAATGGACAAATAATTGCTTTTCTTGAAAACTCAAATGATCTCAACATACATTTTCTACACTTTTTCACCAAAAACAACTTAGTTTTTTTTTGTCAGTGAAGGGAAACGTGACTGTAACTAGGGCAGCCAGGCTAATGCACCAAGCAGTTTGTTCCAGCAGTTAATCTCCTTGGTCTACAGAGAGAGCAGTACACACGCACACACACACGCACACACACACACACACACACACACACACACACACACACCCACACACACACACCCCCCACACACCCCCACACACACACACACACACCCAAACACACACACACCTTCTCTAATCAAAGAAGACAAAACACCAAGTGGGCGCCTAAAGCTCTCCCTTAATGTGGACACGGACCAGGCAGGTCAGACTCCCATAATGCATCACTTCACGCCTTTCACTCAGGGGGTACTGAGCTGTTATTGGCCTCCGACCCATGAGTCTATGGCTGCGTTACAAAAGGCACCCTATTCCCTATGTAGCGCACGACTTTACCTAGGACTCTGGTCAACAGTAGTGTACTATATATCAGGAATAAATAGGACTCTGGTCAACAGTAGTGTACGATATACCAGGAATAAATAGGACTCTGGTCAACAGTAGTGTACTATATACCAGGACCAATAGGACTCTGGTCAACAGTAGTGTCCTATACACCAGGACCAATAGGACTCTGGTCAACAGTAGTGTACTATATACCAGGACCAATAGGACTCTGGTCAACAGTAGTGTACTATATACCAGGACCAATAGGACTCTGGTCAACAGTAGTGTACTATATACCAGGACCAATAGGACTCTGGTCAACTGTAGTGTACTATATACCAGGACCAGTAGGCCTCTGGTCAACAGTAGTGTACTATATAGGGAATAGGGTTCCTGTGACTATGAGTTTAGGTGCAAAGCAGCCACACCAGGGTGATGAAGAGGCTGCATTAACATGGGTATGAATTATCCCAGTCAGCCACACCAGGGTGATGAAGAGGCTGCATTAACATGGGTATGAATTATCCCAGTCAGCCACAACGGGGTGATGAAGAGGCTGCATTAACATGGGTATGAATTATCCCAGTCAGCCACAACAGGGTGATGAAGAGGCTGCATTAACATGGGTATGAATTATCCCAGTCAGCCACAACAGGGTGATGAAGAGGCTGCATTAACATGGGTATGAATTATCCCAGTCAGCCACACCAGGGTGATGAAGAGGCTGCATTAACATGGGTATGAATTATCCCAGTCAGCCACAACAGGGTGATGAAAAGGCTGCATTAACATGGGTATGAATTATCCCAGTCAGCCACAACAGGGTGATGAAGAGGCTGCATTAACATGGGTATGAATTATCCCAGTCAGCCACAACAGGATGATGAAGAGGCTGCATTAACATGGGTATGAATTATCCCAGTCAGCCACACCAGGGTGATGAAGAGGCTGCATTAACATGGGTATGAATTATCCCAGTCAGCCACAACAGGGTGATGAAGAGGCTGCATTAACATGGGAATGAATTATCCCAGTCAGCCACAACAGGGTGATGAAGAGGCTGCATTAACATGGGTATGAATTATCCCAGTCAGCCACAACAGGGTGATGAAGAGGCTGCATTAACATGGGTATGAATTATCCCAGTCAGCCACAACAGGGTGATGAAGAGGCTGCATTAACATGGGTATGAATTATCCCAGTCAGCCACAACAGGGTGATGAAGAGGCTGCATTAACATTGGTATTAATTAGCCCAGTCATGGAATGTGATGTCTCGTTAGCCTCGTTAGCTCTAATGGCTGTCTGACACAGGAGCACCACAAGCATCTGCCTGACTCTGTTGCCCAGGAAAACAGAAAACACGATAATAGGAAGGGCTAATTGCCTCAGATATGATGCTTTATCTCCACATTGTCTCCCTTTTGTTACGAACTTCGAGCCGGTTCGTGACATCAGACATGTCATAGATGTCATAGATGCATGCACACGTATGCACACACACGCAGCTCACTCATCACATTATCTCCTTAGGCATCTAAATGTTTACCATAGAGAAGAGGCAGGCCATTGGGGATATGGTATAGAATAGAGTGGGAATACTATGGGAATGTAGTCTGGGATCTGCCCCACTGGAATGTCAGGAATGAGAGTTGGGGGTTAGAGGTCATGGCATCGAGTATGGGGGGGGGTTAGGACGTGTGGTCTTGCCATCAGCACGCCATCCTTCTGTCTCCATGTTCCTGCCAGTACACATCTCTCCCACACATAATCATCGACACAAAGAACACAATGTACCAGAGGAAGGGGATGGCATAGTTATGTAGGCCAGCTACTTATCAACTTTATCAATGAAAATGAAGTGTAGCGAATACTGCACGAGTATAAATACGCTAAATATACAAAAGTATGCGGACACCCCTTCAAAGTAGTGGATTCGGCTATTTGAGTCACTTCCGTTGCTGACAGGTGTATAAAATCGAGCACACAGCCATGCAATCTCCATAGACAAACATTAGCAATTGAATGGCCTTACTGAAGAGCCCAGTGACTTTTAGCGTGGCACTGCTCTGGTAGAGCTGCCGTGGTCAATTGTAAGTGGTGTTATTGTGAAGTGGAAACGTCTAGGAACAACAACGACTCAGCCGCGAAGTGATAGGTCACACAAGCGCAGAGAACGGGACCACCGAGTGCTGAAACGTGTAAAAATGGTCTGCCCTCGGTTGCAACACTCACTACCGAGTTTCAAACTGCCCACTGGAAGCAACGTCAGCACAAGAACTGTTTGTTGGGAGCATCATGAAATGGGTTTCCATGGTCGAGCAGCCTCACACAAGCCTCACGCAATCCCAAGGGTTGGCTGGAGTGGTGTAAAGCTCACCGCCATTGGACTCTGGAGCAGTGAAAACAGGTTCTCTGGAATTATGAATCATGCTTCACCATCTGACATTCTAGACGATTCTGTGTTTCCAAGAGAATGTAATTCTAAATACAACTGTATTTAATAACTTTGTCAAATGAATGAAATCACAAACAAGGCATTAAGCTTTTAAGTTACAAGGCAATACTTACATTAAACAAGCATAATTCCAGACATATACAGTGCATTCGGAAAGTATTCAGACCCCTTCCTCTTTTCCACATTTTGTTACGTTACAGCCTTATTCTAAAATGGATTAAATAAAAAATAAAAATCCTCATCAATCTACACACAATAGCCCATAATCATCAACAGTTGATAAACTACCTTATAAACCCCTTTGTAAATCATTGTATGTGTTAGTGAGTATTGAATGGCAGGTCACACTTCACTGGCTATCTGCATTGTCATTGTACCTTAAACGTGCATTGTATATCTCTACATCTGTACTTGTACTGTATATTGTCATCCCGGGTGGCGCAGTGGCCTGAGGCACTGTATCTCAGTGATAGAGGCGTCACTACAGACACCCTGGTTCAGTGGTCTAAGTCACTGCATCTCAGTGATAGAGGCGTCACTACAGACACCCTGGTTCAGTGGTCTAAGGCACTGCATCTCAGTGATAGAGGTGTCACTACAGACACCCTGGTTCAGTGGTCTAAGTCACTGCATCTCAGTGATAGAGGCGTCACTACAGACACCCTGGTTCAGTGGTCTAAGTCACTGCATCTCAGTGATAGAGGCGTCACTACAGACACCCTGGTTCAGTGGTCTAAGTCACTGTATCTCAGTGATAGAGGCGTCACTACAGACACCCTGGTTCAGTGGTCTAAGTCACTGCATCTCAGTGATAGAGGCGTCACTACAGACACCCTGGTTCAGTGGTCTAAGTCACTGCATCTCAGTGATAGAGGTGTCACTACAGACACCCTGGTTCAGTGGTCTAAGTCACTGCATCTCAGTGATAGAGGCGTCACTACAGACACCCTGGTTCAGTGGTCTAAGTCACTGCATCTCAGTGATAGAGGCGTCACTACAGACACCCTGGTTCAGTGGTCTAAGTCACTGCATCTCAGTGATAGAGGCGTCACTACAGACACCCTGGTTCAGTGGTCTAAGTCACTGCATCTCAGTGATAGAGGCGTCATTACAGACACCCTGGTTCAGTGGTCTAAGTCACTGCATCTCAGTGATAGAGGCGTCACTACAGACACCCTGGTTCAGTGGTCTAAGTCACTGCATCTCAGTGATAGAGGCGTCACTACAGACACCCTGGTTCAGTGGTCTAAGTCACTGCATCTCAGTGATAGAGGCGTCACTACAGACACCCTGGTTCAGTGGTCTAAGTCACTGCATCTCAGTGATAAAGGTGTCACTACAGACACCCTGGTTCAGTGGTCTAAGGCACTGCATCTCAGTGATAGAGGTGTCACTACAGACACCCTGGTTCAGTGGTCTAAGTCACTGCATCTCAGTGATAGAGGCGTCACTACAGACACCCTGGTTCAGTGGTCTAAGTCACTGCATCTCAGTGATAGAGGCGTCACTACAGACACCCTGGTTCAGTGGTCTAAGTCACTGCATCTCAGTGATAGAGGCGTCACTACAGACACCCTGGTTCAGTGGTCTAAGTCACTGCATCTCAGTGATAGAGGCGTCACTACAGACACCCTGGTTCAGTGGTCTAAGTCACTGCATCTCAGTGATAGAGGCGTCATTACAGACACCCTGGTTCAGTGGTCTAAGTCACTGCATCTCAGTGATAGAGGCGTCACTACAGACACCCTGGTTCAGTGGTCTAAGTCACTGCATCTCAGTGATAGAGGCGTCACTACAGACACCCTGGTTCAGTGGTCTAAGTCACTGCATCTCAGTGATAGAGGCGTCACTACAGACACCCTGGTTCAGTGGTCTAAGTCACTGCATCTCAGTGATAGAGGCGTCACTACAGACACCCTGGTTCAGTGGTCTAAGGCACTGCATCTCAGTGATAGAGGTGTCACTACAGACACCCTGGTTCAGTGGTCTAAGTCACTGCATCTCAGTGATAGAGGCGTCACTACAGACACCCTGGTTCAGTGGTCTAAGTCACTGCATCTCAGTGATAGAGGTGTCACTACAGACACCCTGGTTCGAATCCAGGCTGTATCACATGTATCACATTGTGCGCTGCCATTGGGCGGCGCACAATTGGCCCAGCGTCGTCAGGGATTGGCCGGCGTAGGCCGTCATTGTAATTAAGAATTTGTTCTTAACTGACTTGCCGAGTTAAAAAATTATAAAATAAAAACATGTAGCACTACACTGAGAGACACACAGCATGAGGTTCAGCGGTCACTCACCAGGGCTTTAGTCTCCTCCTCGTCTTTGTAATAGTGTAGCTGTTCCCCTCGAAGTACGAACCAGCGTGTGTGCCAAGTCTTCACAAAGCCTCCCTGCTTCCTCAGCCAGCCACACCTGATGACGTTCTGCCTGCCCAGGCCTCGGCCATGCTGGGGACTACTGTTGGACACTGCCTGCTCTTCCATGGTGGTGGTCAGGCAAGAAGATCTCTAGAAGATCGCCCTGTTAGCAGCAGAGAAGAAAGAAGAAGGTTATTGAAGCCAACTTTAATATAGAGGACAGGAGAGCTGAAGGTCCCTAATAGTTGCTCTGTTATCCGATAGTGTCAGAATCTATTGATCTGTGAAGACGAACGGCATTACTACCAGAGAAAGCTCCTAAATTAATGTTACTCCGGCATGACCTCAAGTCAAGAGAAGCTGTAGACAGAACAGCTGATCGTGCAGATATAGGAACTGACTTGTAAGGCAGCCCCCAAAGTGACTTTCCCCATCAACTTTATGACCACTTGACCCATCAAGTGGTCATAAAATGCAGAAATGTTGAGATGATGTTTGGTCTCAATTCTACTAGATTTTGAGCTTTCTCCTTAAACCTTTGGATGTTGATTATTTGACGATAATGTGTTAATAATTTCTTCCTTTGCAACTCATTCATTTCTATGTCCATTTGTGATGGCTATAATACAATAGGGTGACTTTGGTGAATGTGCTTTCTGTGACGTGTACAGAGTGCTAGATAAAATGTAATGGCTCATTGTAAGACACAAAGAATAGTTTGTTATCCCAAGCGTGGTGCATACGGCCAGCTGAGTGTAATACTGTAGATGTGGGTGTGCTTCGAAAAGTCATTGTTTTGTTATTCACAGAATGGCCATAGATCTTTCACCACTGGTATGCTACATTTAATATGTGAAAGTTCTTTTGATTTAACTTCAACAATTGTTCTTGATTATTTCCAAATTCTGATTCGTTGTTTTATTTTCTCATATGATTTTCTCTCAAAGGTAGTAGGAGAGTTAGAGAATTTTAATTTAAAATATACTTTTTATGATAGTTATCTTTTATATCTTTAGTATTCATCTGACTGTTTTGATAAAACTATATCTGAAGTTGCTATTGACCAATCAGATAAACTGACTATTTTATGTTCATTGAAATGTGGATTAATCTGTGACGTAATGTACCTTCAGTTATGTGTTTGGTCTTACATTTGTATGTCTAAAGAAGACAATGACACCAGCCTAAAGGACACTTCTGGGGCGATGCTGCTAGCACCATGAACTACTTGGTCACAAGATTGTCTACAGTGACTACAGTGCTGGCCGTCCAAATCGAAACCCTTCTGTCTGATGCAGAATAAGATCAAATCAAATCAAATCAAATGGATTTATATAGCCCTTCGTACATCAGCTGATATCTCAAAGTGCTGTACAGAAACCCAGCCTAAAACCCCCCAAACAGCAAGCAATGCAGGTGTAGAAGCACGGTGGCTAGGAAAAACTCCCTAGAAAGGCCAAAACCTAGGAAGAAACCTAGAGAGGAACCAGGCTATGTGGGGTGGCCAGTCCTCTTCTGGCTGTGCCGGGTGGAGATTATAACAGAACATGGCCAAGATGTTCAAATGTTCATAAATGACCAGCATGGTCGTATAATAATAAGGCAGAACAGTTGAAACTGGAGCAGCAGCACAGTCAGGTGGAAGTTGAAACTGGAGCAAGCGGCATGGCCAGGTGGACTGGGGACAGCAAGGAGTCATCATGTCAGGTAGTCCTGGAGCTCAGGTCCTAGGGCTCGGGTGTTTAAGGGTGGATGATGTAGGGCTAACGTCCCGAAGTGACTCTTCTTATTAACTGTATACAAGAATGTCCTCTGCGTTGTTTTTTATTTATTTATTTCTTATTTCACCTTTATTTAACCAAGTAGGCTAGTTGAGAACAAGTTCTCATTTACAACTGCGACCTGGCCAAGATAAAGCATAGCAGTGTGAACAGACAACAACACTGAGTTACACATGGAGTAAACAATAAACAAGTCAATAACACAGTAGAAAAAAAAAGAAAAAGAAAGAGTCTATATACAATGTGTGCAAAAGGCATGAGGAGGTAGGTGAATAATTACAGTTTAGCAGATTAACACTGGAGTGATAAATGATCAGATGGCCATGTGCAGGTAGAGATACTGGTGTGCAAAAGAGCAGAAAAAAAAAGTAAAATAAATTAATAAAACAGTATGGGGATGAGGTAGGTAAATTGGGTAGGCTATTTACCGATAGACTATGTACAGCTGCAGCGATCGGTTAGCTGCTCAGATAGCAGATGTTTAAAGTTGGTGAGGGAGATAAAAGTCTCCAACTTCAGTGATTTTTGCAATTCGTTCCAGTCACAGGCAGCAGAGAACTGGAAGGAAAGGTGGCCAAATGAGGTGTTGGCTTTAGGGATGATCAGTGAGATACACCTGCTGGAGCGTGTGCTACGGGTGCGTGTTGCCATCGTGACCAGTGAACTGAGATAAGGCGGAGCTTTACCTAGCATGGACTTGTAGATGATCTGGAGCCAGTGGGTCTGGCGACGAATATGTAGCGAGGACCAGCCAACTAGAGCATACAGGTCGCAGTGGTGGGTGGTATAAGGTGCCTCAGTAACAAAACGGATGGCACTGTGATAAACTGCATCCAGTTTGCTGAGTAGAGTATTGGAAGCTATTTTGTAGATGACATCGCCGAAGTCAAGGATCGGTAGGATAGTCAGTTTTACTAGGGTAAGTTTGGCGGCGTGAGTGAAGGAGGCTTTGTTGCGGAATAGAATGCCGACTCTAGATTTGATTTTAGATTGGAGATGTTTGATATGAGTCTGGAAGGAGAGTTTACAGTCTAGCCAGACACCTAGGTACTTCTAGATGTCCACATATTCTAGGTGGGAACCATCCTGGGTGGTGATGCTAGTTGTCTTAGGAATTCAGCCTTCTCTGTGTTGATCTCGCCAACCCCCATTGTCTCACCTCTGAGGAGCAGAGGTGACGTCATGTAGGTCTGATATCTGATTGGAGGTTAACTTTATAGTAATACAATTGGTCAACAACTCAGATTTTGAATCAAAACAACTCAAATGCTTATAAAAGGGTCTTAGATTCATTGTTCTCTCTCTCTCTCTCTCTCTCTCTCTCTCTCTCTCTCTCTCTATTGTAACTTAAGCTTCATGCCTTGTATATGAATTAATTCATTTTGCAGAGTTATTAAATACACTTGTATTTAGAGTTCCATTCTCAGACATTTACTAATTGCCTATTGCTGTAACTCAACTATAGTGTTCTGTTACGGTAAATCAAATAGTGTTCTGTTACTGTAAATCAAATATAGTGTTCTATTACTGTAAGTCAACTATAGTGTTCCATTACTGTAACTCAACTATAGTGTTCCATTACTGTAACTCAACTATAGTGTTCTATTACTGTAACTATAGTGTTCTATTACTGTAACTCAACTATAGTGTTCTATTACTGTAACTATAGTGTTCTATTACTGTAACTCAACTATAGTGTTCTATTACTGTAACTCAACTATAGTGTTCTATTACTGTAACTATAGTGTTCTATTACTGTAACTATAGTGTTCTATTACTGTAACTCAACTATAGTGTTCTATTACTGTAACTATAGTGTTCTATTACTGTAACTCAACTATAGTGTTCCATTACTGTAACTATAGTGTTCTATTACTGTAACTCAACTATAGTGTTCCATTACTGTAACTCAACTATAGTGTTCCATTACTGTAACTCAACTATAGTGTTCTATTACTGTAACTATAGTGTTCTATTACTGTAACTCAACTATAGTGTTCCATTACTGTATCTCAACTATAGTGTTCTATTACTGTAACTATAGTGTTCTATTACTATAATTATAGTGTTCTATTACTGTAACTTAACTATAGTGTTATATTACTGTAACTATAGTGTTCTATTACTGTAACTATAGTGTTATATTACTGTAACTCAACTATAGTGTTCTATTACTGTAACTATAGTGTTCTATTACTGTAACTATAGTATTCTATTACTGTAACCATAGTGTTCTATTACTGTAACTATAGTGTTCTATTACTGTAACTCAACTATATGTTTATATTACTGTAACTATAGTGTTCTATTACTGTAACTATAGTGTTCTGTTACTGTAACTATAGTGTTCTATTACTGTAACTATAGTGTTCTATTACTGTAATTATAATGTTCTATTACTATAATTATAGTGTTCTATTACTGTAACTCAACTATAGTGTTCTATCACTGTAAATATAGTGTTCTATTACAGTAACTCATCTATAGTGTTCTATTACTCTAACCATAGTGTTCTATTACTGTAACTATACTGTAACTATAGTGTTCTATTACTGTAACTATAGTGTTCTATTACTGTAACTATAGTGTTCTATTACTGTAACTATAGTGTTCTATTACTGTAACTATAGTGTTCTATTACTGTAACTATAGTGTTCTATTACTGTAACTCAACTATAGTGTTCCATTACTGTATCTCAACTATAGTGTTCTATTACTGTAACTATAGTGTTCTATTACTGTAACTATAGTGTTCTATTACTGTAACTCAACTATAGTCTCTTGCATTTTGCTAATTATCTGTATGGAGTCAGATACATGTTTTAACAGGCTAATTGCTTTGTCTCATTATGGGTGCATGTGATGTACAGTGGGGAGAACAAGTATTTGATACACTGGCGATTTTGCAGGTTTTCCTACTTACGAAGCATGTAGAGGTCTGTAATTTCTAAAACAAAAATCCAGAAAATCACATTGTATGATTTTTAAGTAATTAATTTGCATGACATAAGTATTTGATCACCTACCAACCAGTAAGATATCCGGCTTTCACAGACCTGTTAGTTTTTCTTTAAGAAGCCCTGTTCTCCACTCATTACCTGTATTAACTGCACCCGTTTGAACTCGTTACCTGTATAAAAGACACCTGTCCACACACTCAATCAAACAGACTCCAACCTCTCCACAATGGCAAAGACCAGAGAGCTGTGTAAGGACATCAGGGGTCAAATTGTAGACCTGCACAAGGCTGGGATGGGCTACAGGACAATAGGCAAGCAGCTTGGTGAGAAGGCAACAATTGTTTGCGCAATTATTAGAAAATGGAAGAAGTTCAAGATGGCGGTCAATCACCCTCGGTCTGGGGCTGCATGCAAGATCTCACCTCGTGGGGCATCAATGATCATGAGGAAGGTGAGGGATCAGCCCAGAACTACATGGCAGGACCTGGTCAATGACCTGAAGAGAGCTGGGACCACAGTCTCAAAGAAAACCATTAGTAACACACTACGCCGTCATGGATTAAAATCCTGCAGCGCACGCAAGGTCCCGCAGCGCACGCAAGGTCCCCCTGCTCAAGCCAGCGCATGTCCAGGCCCGTCTGAAGTTTTCCAATGACCATCTGGATGATCCAGAGGAGGAATGGGAGAAGGTCATGTGGTCTGATGAGACAAAAATAGAGCTTTTTGGTCTAAACTCCACTCGCCGTTGTCACGCCCTGGTCAAAGTATTTTGTGTTTATCTTTATGTATTTGGTCAGGCCAGGGTGTGGCATGGGGTTTTTGTAATTGTGGTGTGTTTGTCTTGGGGTTTTGGTGGTGGTATTGGGATTGTAGCTTAGTGGGTTGTCTAGCAAAGTCTATGGCTGTCTGGAGTGGTTCTCAATCAGAGGCAGGTGCTTATCGTTGTCTCTGATTGGGAACCATATTTAGGCAGCCATATTCTTTGAGTTTGTCGTGGGTGATTGTCCTTAGTGTCTTACTTGTACTCTCTGTTAGTTTGCACTAGATAGGCTGTTTTCGGTTTTCATTACGTTTATTGTTTTTGTAGTGTTTAGTGTTTAGTCGTGTTTACGTTTTGTTTAATAAATATGGATCGCAATCGACACGCTGCAGTTTGGTCCGACTCTCCTTCACCACCACTAGAAAACCGTTACAGAATCACCCACCACCAACGGACCAAGCAGCGTGTTAACAGGCAGGAACCACAGGAGAGGCAGCAGGAGCAGCAGCAGCTGCAGTGGGAGAGGCTGCACCACCTGGAGAAATGGACATGGGAGGAAGAACTGGACGGTAAAGGACCCTGGGCTCAGCCTGGAGAATATCGCCGCCCCAAGGAAGAACTGGAGGCGGCGAAAGCTGAGAGGCGCAGATATGAGGAGGCAGCACGGCGTAGCGGATGGAAGCCTGAGAATCAGCCCCAAAAATTTCTTGGGGGCTCAGGGAGAGTGTGGCAGAGTCAGGAGTCAGACCTGAGCCAACTCTCCCTGTTTATCGTGAGGAGCCAAGGAGGAGACCAGAACCAGAGACTGTGAAGGAGTTAATGGGGAAATTGGAGGAGAGAGAAATGAGGGAGTTGCTGTGTTGGTGCTTTTGCATGGAATTCGCCCGACGGAACGTGTTGGGGATTTGATGGCACCTGGGTTAGCGCTCCATACTCGTCCTGAGGTGCGTGTTAGTCGGCTGGTGAAGTTGGTGCCAGCCTCACGCACCAGGCCTCCTGTGCACATCCCTAGCCTTGCACATCCTGTGCCAACACTGCTCTCAAGATCTCCAGTACGCCTTCACGGTCTAGCCCATCCTGTGCCACCTCCACACTCCAGTCCTCCGGTGGCAGCTCCCCGCGCCAGGCTTCCTGTGCGTGTCCTCGATCCAGTACCACCAGTTCCAGCACCATGCACCAGGCCTTCAGTGTGCCTCGCCTGTTCAGCGCAGCCAGCGCTTTTCTCCTCTCCTGCGCTGCTGGAGTCTCCCGCCTGTTTAGCGCAGCCAGAGCCTTTCTCCTCTACAGCGCTGCCGGAGCCTCCCGCCTGTTTAGCGCAGCCAGAGCCTTCCTCCTCTACAGCGCTGCCGGAGCCTCCCGCCTGTTTAGCGCAGCCAGAGCCTTTCTCCTCTCCTACGCTGCCGGAGTCTCCCGCCTGTTCAGCGCAGCCAGAGCTGCCAGCCTGCATGGAGAAGCCAGAGCTGCCAGCCTGCATGGAGCAGCCAGAGCTGTCAGTCCGCATAGAGCAGCCAGAGCTGTCAGTCTGCATGGAGCAGCCAGAGCTGTCAGTCTGCATGGAGCAGCCAGAGCTGTCAGTCTGCATGGAGCAGCCAGAGCTGTCAGTCTGCATGGAGCAGCCAGAGCTGTCAGTCTGCATGGAGCAGCCAGAGCTGTCAGTCTGCATGGAGCAGCCAGAGCTGTCAGTCTGCATGGAGCAGCCAGAGCTGCCAGTCTGCAAGGAGCAGCCAGAGCTGTCAGTCTGCATGGAGCAGCCAGAGCGGCCAGTCTGCATGGAGCAGCCAGTCTGCATGGAGCAGCCAGAGCTGTCAGTCTGCATGGAGCAGCCAGAGCGGCCAGTCTGCATGGAGCAGCCAGAGCTGCCAGTCTGCATGGAGCAGCCAGAGCTGCCAGTCTGCATGAAGCAGCCAGAGATGTCAGTCTGCATGGAGCTGCCAGTCTGCAAGGAGCAGCCAGAGCTGTCAGTCTACATGAAGCAGCCAGTGCTGTCAGTTTGCAAGGAGCCGTCAGTCTGCAAGGAGCTGTCAGTCTGCAAGGAGCTGTCAGTCTGCAAGGAGCTGCCAGTCTGCAAGGAGCTGTCAGTCTGCAAGGAGCTGTCAGTCTGCAAGGAGCCGCCAGTCTGCCCAGCGCCGCCAGTGCCGCCAGTCTGCCCAGCGCCGCCAGTGCCGCCAGTCTGCCCAGCGCCGCCAGTGCCGCCAGTCTGCCCAGCGCAGCCAGTGCTCCCAGTCTGCCCAGCGTCGCCAGTCTGCCCAGCGTCGCCAGTCTGCCCAGCGCCGCCAGTCTGCCCAGCGCCGCCAGTCTGCCCAGCGCCGCCAGTCTGCCCAGCGCCGCCAGTCTGCCCAGCGCCGCCAGTCTGCCCAGCGTCGCCAGTCTGTCAGGATCAGTTAGATCCGCCAGTCAGCCAGGATTCGCCAGTCTGCCAGGATCCACCAGTCAGCCAGGATCCACCAGTCTTCCAGGATCCGCCAGAAGTGCCAGTCAGCCAGGATCCGCCAGAAGTGCCAGTCGGCCAGGATCTGCCAGTAGTGCCAGTCGGCCAGGATCTGCCAGTCGGCCAGGATCCGCCAGTCAGCCAGACTCTTCCAGATCTGCCAGTCAACCAGACTCTTCCAGATCTGCCAGTCAACCAGACTCTTCCAGATCTGCCAGTCAGCCAGGATCTTCCAGATCTGCCAGTCAGCCAGTATCTGCCAGTCAGCCAGGATCTGCCAGTCAGCCAGGATCTGCTGAAACCACCAGCCAGCCAGGAGCTGGTAGATCTATCTACCTGCCTGAGCTTCCTCTCACTCCTGAGCTTCCTGTCACTCCTGAGCTTCCTGTCACTCCTGAGCTTCCTCTCACTCCTGAGCTTCCTCTCACTCCTGAGCTTTCTCTCACTCCCGAACTTCCCCTCAGTCCCGAGCTGCCTCAGTCCCGAGCTGTCCTTCAGTCCCGATCTGCTCCTCAGTCCAGTGGGGTTCTGGGTGAGGACTACTAGGCCATGGTCGGCGGCGAGGGTGGACTATCCAGGGACGAAGGGAGAGGGGACTAAGACATTAAATGAGTGGGGTCCACGTCCCGCGCCGGAGCCGCCACCATGGACAGACGCCCACCCGGACCCTCCCTATTGTTTTGAGGTGCGTTCGGGAGTCCGCACCTTAGGGGGGTTCTGTCACGCCCTGGTCAAAGTATTTTGTGTTTATCTTTATGTATTTGGTCAGGCCAGGGTGTGGCATGGGGTTTTTGTAATTGTGGTGTGTTTGTCTTGGGGTTTTGGTGGTGGTATTGGGATTGTAGCTTAGTGGGTTGTCTAGCAAAGTCTATGGCTGTCTGGAGTGGTTCTCAATCAGAGGCAGGTGCTTATCGTTGTCTCTGATTGGGAACCATATTTAGGCAGCCATATTCTTTGAGTTTGTCGTGGGTGATTGTCCTTAGTGTCTTACTTGTACTCTCTGTTAGTTTGCACTAGATAGGCTGTTTTCGGTTTTCATTACGTTTATTGTTTTTGTAGTGTTTAGTGTTTAGTCGTGTTTACGTTTTGTTTAATAAATATGGATCGCAATCGACACGCTGCAGTTTGGTCCGACTCTCCTTCATCACCACTAGAAAGCCGTTACAGCCGTGTTTGGAGGAAGAAGAAGGATGAGTACAACCCCAAGAACACCATCCCAACCGTGAAGCATGGAGGTGGAAACATCATTCTTTGGGGATGCTTTTCTGCAAAGGGGACAGGACGACTGCACCATATTGAGGGGAGGATGGATGGGGCCATGTATCGCGAGATCTTGGCCAACAACCTCCTTCCCTCAGTAAGAGCATTGAAGATGGGTCATGGCTGGGTCTTCCAGCATGACAACAACCCGAAACACACAGCCAGGGCAACTAAGGAGTGGCTCCGTAAGAAGCATCTAAAGGTCCTGGAGTGGCCTAGCCAGTCTCCAGACCTGAACCCAATAGAAAATCTTTGGAGGGAGCTGAAAGTCCGTATTGCCCAGCGACAGCCCCGAAACCTGAAGGATTTGGAGAAGGTCTGTATGGAGGAGAGGGCCAAAATCCCTGCTGCAGTGTGTGCAAACCTGGTCAAGAACTACAGGAAACATATGATCTCTGTAATTGCAAACAAAGGTTTCTGTACCAAATATTAAGTTCTGCTTTTCTGATGTATCAAATACTTATGTCATGCAATAAAATGCAAATTAATTACTTTAAAATCATACAATGTGATTTTCCTGATTTTTGTTTTAGATTCCGTCTCTCACAGTTGAAGTGTACCTAAGATAACAATTACAGACCTCTACATGCTTTGTAAGTAGGAAAACCTGCAAAATCGGCAGTATATCAAATACTTGTTCTCCTCACTGTATGTATACTATCCTGTATATACACATATCAGGTATTGCTGCAAACTACAGACTAACCTACATGTAAATATGGTGTGACCACATCCCTGAAAAGCAGGAAGGACATCCAGGGTCAGATCTGATAAATCTAACCACATTACCATGTTATTGTTTTGTTCTATTCACTTTCCATGCAGTGTCCCAGCCTGTATTCTGTATTCTGTATCCTGTAGCCTGTAGCCTGTAATCCTGAAGCCTGCAGCCTGTAGCCTGTAGCCTGTAGCCTGTAGCCTGTAGCCTGAGGCCTGTGTAGCCTGCAGCCTGTAGCCTGTAGCCTGTAGCCTGCAGCCTGTACAGTATTTCAATTTTTTCCTGATAAACAAATCATTGATGTGGTTTGACACATAGAGACACAATGTCTGTTTGTCTGGGTTGTGAATGAAGGGAGGTAATGTCCATGTGGGAGGAAGGAGGTCTAGTTAGAGAGCTAACAGTAGACATTTGACTTCAGATTCTAGTAGGGTGAGGCCGGGTGCTGCAGACTGTTCTAGTGCCCTCGCCAATTCATTGATATATTTGTTGAAGAGGGTGGGGCTTAAGCTGCATTCCTGTCTCACCCCACGGCCCTGTAGAAAGAAATATGTGTATTTATGCCAATTTTAACCGTACACTTGTTGCATGTGTACATGGATTTTATAATGTTATATATTTTTCCCCCAACACCACTTTCCATTAATTTGTATAGCAGACCCTCATGCCAAATTGAGTCAAAAGCTTTTTTGAAATCAACAAAGCATCAACAAAGCAAGACTTTGCCTTTGTTTTGGTTTGTTTGTTTGTCAATTAGGGTGTGCAGGGTGAATGAATACGTGGTCTGTCGTAAGATAATTTGGTTAAAAGCCAATTTGACATTTGCTCAGTACATTGTTTTCACTGAGGAAATGTACGAGTCTGCTGTTACTGATAATGCAGAGGATTATCCCAAGGTTGACGCATATCCCACGGTTGTTATTGGGGTCTAATTTGTCTCCACTTTCATGGATTGGGGTGATCAGTCCTTGGTTCCAAATATTGGGGAAGATGCCAGAGATAAGGATGATGTTAAAGAGTTTAAGTATAGCCAATTGGAATTTGTGGTCTGTATATTTGATCATTTCATTGAGGATACCATCAACACCACAGGCCTTTTTGGGTTGGAGGGTTTGTACTTTGTCCTGTAGTTCATTCAAGGTAATTGGAGAATCCAGTGGGTTCTGGTAGTCTTTAATAGTTGATTCTAAGATTTGTATTAGATCGTGTATATGTTTTTGGTGTTTGTTCGCCGGTGAAGATGAGTCAGCCAATAGGGGAGGAGGTCAGTGACCTCCTCCAACCACACAAGCCATAGACTATTCTCTCTGCTTCCGCATGACAAGCGGTACCGGTGCAGTAGCATCATTTCTCTGATTCTCTGTAATAATGTTATTGGAATAATAATGCATTTTATTTTGTCAAGTGGTTTCTTGCATCAAACAACACAATAAAAATGATTTTTTTTTTTTCAAAAGCCTCATTGAATGAACAGTAGGCCTACATTGAACACCACACATTGTAGGCCGAATGATAGAACAGCTATTTCCATGTTAAAATGTTATGGGATGCATTTTCTCCATTGTTTTTGATGGTAGGCCACTCTGGCATTAAAACTTGAAACTATCAAGCTGATTTTAATGAAACCACAAAAAATGTGTGGGTTGGCTCAAAGTGCAAGACACTGACTAGCCAACATCATTGTTTTGATGACCTGGAGACTCTGTTAAAGATGCTGCTGTCAGCTCCTTATTGCTCTGCCACGTTGTCATCAGCAGAAAGCCTAGTGTGTTTTTGTTCCCTTTGGGCCCAGATGACATCCAGATGTTGTTCAATCATGTGTAGAAGAGCAGCAGCCGGGCGACAAAGATCCCCTGTCACAGCCACACTACCAACACACTACTTCCCCATTAATAAACAGACACATTACTCCTAGCCTGGTTCCCAAATCCGTTTGTGCTGTCTGGCATGGCAATGACCAGTAACATGACGTTGGCCTGGGGCTAGGTTTATGACAGTCATAAATACCTCTCCCGACCTCTTTCCTCTCTCTACCCTACTGATGTTACATTTGAAAACCCCTTGGTTAACATAGAGATTCTGGGAACATCAGAAGGTGGGGGAAATGAACTATATTCTGGTAATCCGACCAATTGAACATATGCAGTGGTACTTAATGAATATGATGTCAGTTTGGTTGTCATCTGAGACATTCTCATCAATGATAAGATGACATATACACTACAGTGGAAAGATCAGAGTTATTGGATTCACATGGTATTGTTGTTCAATTTAAATGTTTGAATATGAAATTATTTGTGATGGGATGAAATGTGATTTTAGCTTCTAAAATGTGAAAATTGGGTTTTCATGAGTGAATTAGGCCCGACTCAATGGCCCGCCCACGTGAAGAGACATGGGTTGTAAACTATGAAACACACCCCTTTTCTCCCTCCACTATATAAGCCCTTGACGAAAATGTAACCTCCTGTTCCGAGGATGTGAGGACGATGGTCTGATGTCAGAATGGTTCAGACAATAACTACAGGACGAAGCCAACATCAGCATGAGCTTTGGTTGCGAATGGTATGAATTTTGAACTCTTGTTCACTACAGAAGTGATACCTCCTAGCCGTTGAGTTAGCAACAGCAGCT